>NC_142701.1:6086870-6332704 GCF_029339155.1 Prunus mume
CTTTAACCTTCTAAACAATCTTGAGAGCATTTTTATATGTATTTTAATTTAATTTTGATGTCGTAGGCATTTTTGTAATTTCGTTGCAACTCTAATGCCGTTGGCATCTTTTATTTTAAAGTTATGTTTTCATTTTAAGTTAATTGCATCTTACTTATGAATCGGTAACGTACTTAGGAAATTGGCCGTTGGCTCTTAAACAAAGGTCATTGGCCGTTGGCCAGTAACGTTTCCTGCTGGTTGAGCAACCGTTGGGTTTCGTCTACTTTGGACGAAAGGAGATTATTACGTTCTTGGAGTTTAGCCATCTCCCTCCGAAGGGAGGTCATTTGTGCCAGAAGCTCCGCTCCGATCGTGGTCTGAGCGTCGGAGGATTCGAAGGTGCTAGGGTGCAGTGTGAGGGCTTACTCACTTGGCATACCGTCTGATAATCCGTCCTTTGGCGAGCTGTGGTCTGAAGTGGTTCCCATTTGTTTGTTTAGGAATTGTAGGTTGATTTTATCAAGTTCCCTGAGTATGGCATGTTGTTGGCGTGGAAAATGGTTCGGCACTTTCCCTGCAACTTAGTGATTTAGTAATACGTATACGGTGTCTCGATAGGGTGTGCGATGCAAGGATAGCAAACACACGGTAAATCCTAGGGCACCGGTGTGGTACTGTAGAAGGCTCTCAGTCTTTGCAAAAATGGTTTAGTAAGTTTGAACTCTGAATCGTTAGCGGTATCACGTAAGTTCGATTTTTACCTTCAGTGGGATGGATGTCCTCTTTTATAGGCCTTGGGAGGTGTGCAATTTGTTTAGAGTTTGATGTGGGACTCTGGGCATCGATTGTGAGGCGCCCGCAGCGTCGGAAGAAGCAGGTGCCTAATGTTGCGTCGGTAGGTTTGTTACGAAGGGTGCGAGAACACAGCCTGTAGTTGTACGTGTTGATATTCATTGGCTGTTCATTTTGGTATAAACAAGTCACCTCTGCTATTCCTATATATTCTATACAAGCTTGCTATGTTGTTGCTTATTTTGTAACAAGGTGGATCGGTTAAATAAGAATTTTCTTTAGGGCATGCCTTTGTTAAGGCAAATTGCATCTTGTGAATTAGGAAAGTGTGTAAGTCTAAGTGTCTTTGGTGGTTTGGGAAGTAAAGAAGGCTGCTTGTATGAATCAAGCGTTATTAGCTAAATCCAGTTGGAGATTTCTTTAGAATAATGACCAAGGTCTTTGGGCCAAAGTTCTTAACGCTAAATATTTAAAGCACTGTGATATATTGTCGCTGTGAGCATCGGTTTCATAGTTGCTCTAGCTGAACAAAGCTAAACAGATGCAATGTGTTTATGAAGTCTTACAAGCTGATACACATCATAGCACCTCCTAGTATATCTTGGTATTTGTATTACTTTTTGATGGTAAATTTATTTATGCGATGGGGTAAGACGCATGCATAGCTACACCACATAGACCTTCTTTTGCATAAACATCTCTTTGCATCCTCATGTACCCTTCTTCACCCCAATCCATTGCCCCATGAGTTTTTCAGCAACCAATACTTTGTGCCATCGTCGCGATGCCGTAACCAATTGCGGTAACACAATGATCCATTTCTAGTCCACATGATCCTGCAAAGACTCCACTTGTATAGTATAGGAAATCGTTTTCTCAGCATCAATGCAAATAGAAAGCAGGTTGGTTAGCACTTGACCTTAGAAAGAACTTCCTCATTGCTTGCGGGCACATCTTCGTAGCCAGTTATATTGGTTGTGTGGGTAGCTTGGGTGTTGCATCTACCGTCAATACTTGTGTAGTTGTAACTAGCCTCGAAACTAAGGCCATTGTTTTGATTGATGAACTCAAAGGCACCGTCGGGCCAACCACCGCCACATCCTAGGTCTTCGCCATTGGTGTCACAATCAACCACCTCTTGCTCTGATAAAGAGATTAATTTACCAGTTGTAAGCTGTGTAATTCCTTCAAGTTGCCACTGCTGCAAAGCCCAACACTTCCACACATATAAGTTTTGTTGCAATTAAACAGTATCTAGAACAAAAACAAGCTGAAAATATTCTGGAAGAAGAATAATTTCATCATATAAATAAAAATTAGAGGCTTACCACATTGGCCTTGGTCCTTCATGGGTGTTACAGCTCCTTTGCTTCTCCAATCCATAGTAGCTGGTACTCACTGTCACATTTTCATATTTGAAAGAAGTAGTCTTTGTGGAGTGCTCCACGCCCTCTAAGAATCCATTTCTTGAGGCTTTCACTTCTTCATTTGTTTGGTCTGCAAATTGATTAGCACTTAATTTGTAAGATTTGTTTACATCGCTATTAGAGGATTCTATGTATGCCACATTCTTCTTGAATATCTCAAAACGCTTGTGCTTCTCATTAACATCATTGTATTCAAGTCCATAACGAACCATCCATTGTTCATCTCTTCCGTACATTGATGCATCTTGGAGGTTACGAGAAGTGGCTTCACTAGACCAAGTCCCCAACATAAGGATCAAGACCAAACAAACACATCTCTGGCTGCTTAATGAACTCCATTGTATAACTAAGTACTTTGGGAGAAGCTAGGGTTTGGTAAAGTAAATGAAACAAAGTGCAGTTTAAATAGTGATTTGATGACCTTACTATCTCGGAGTCCACTGACAATATACTGCAATCTTATTTTGTGCATGATAAAAGTTCTTATATGAACCTGTTTGTGATTAATAGTAAATAAATGGTTTCATACTATGTCTTTGATAGACCCAAAGAGCACCACACGTCGAAAATGCGCGTGGTTTCTTCACTTGTTTTCACAAACTCCTTAGTTTCTTTTGTTGGAGAAAGATGGATAAGAGAGAATATGGAAGAAAGTTTTAAACAGAAATACTGAAGCTTTTTTGATTTCCAAAAAATTGATTACAACACTAGGCCATCTTATTGGCTATTTATAATAATATTCAGATCTTTTCATAACATGGACATAACTCTTGGATTAGTTCCAAGAGTTGAGACACTAACTCTTGACTTCTAAAGAGATACAACTCTACTTTAATAAGCTGATACAAATGCATTACGTTTAACACTCCTCTTAATGCATTTGTCTGTATTATTAGGTTTTCTCTGAAATAGTAGAACTTCTCTCTTGGAAGTGCTTTTGTAAAAACATCTGCAATCTGCTCATCAGTACCACAAAATTGCAATTCAATCTCTCCATTTTCAACTAATTTTCTGATAAAATGATGACGAAGTTCTATGTGCTTTGACCTGCTATGAAAGACTGGGTTCTTTGTCATGGCAATTGTGAAAATGTTATCACAGTACAAATTTGTTGGAGTGTTTTGCTCTTGATGAAGATCTGCTAATATTCTTCTAATCCAAACTGCTTCACATGCTGCACTTGTGGCTGAAATATATTCTGCTTCAATTGTTGATAATGCCACTTACTTTACTTCTTGATGACCATGATATAACTTTTTTCCCAAGAAAAACACATGCCAGATGTGCTTCTTCTATCATCAATTGCACCAGCCCAATCACTGTCTGTGAACCCAACTAAAATGCTTTCTTTCTCTTGTGTATATTTGAGGCCATATCCTTTGGTTCCTTGCACATATCTTAGTATTCTTTTAACAGCAGCAAAATGATGATTACTTGGATCATTCATGAATCGAGATACAACACTAACTGCATGAACTATGTCTGGCCTTGTATTAGATAAATAAATAAGTGAGCCAACAATACTTCTATACATAGAAGCATCAGCTCTTTGTGCTCCATCATTACTTGAAAGCTTTAAATTAATTGCCATTGGAGTATCCATTGGCTTGCAGTTCAACATATTGAACCTTTTCAAGAGATTTTCTGCATACTTTTCTTGATACATAAAAATCCCTTTTTCCGATTGTTGGACTTGAATTCCTAGAAAATACTTCATAGAACCCAAATCAGTCATCTCATATTCTTTCATCATGTCCTTCTTGAATGCTTCTACCATCCTTGGTTTAGTACTTGTATAAATCAAGTCATCAACATAAAGACACACAATAAGAAAATCATGTGTACCTTCTTTCTTGAGATAGAGTGATGGCTCACTTGGACTTCTTACAAATCCACTTTGACGAAATATTGATCAATTTTGCTATTCCAGGCTCTTGGAGCTTGCTTTAAGCCGTATAGTGCTTTCCGAAGTCGACAAACTTTGTTTTCATTTCCCTTTTCAATATATCCTTGCGGCTGCTCCACGTAAACTTCTTCTTCAAGTTCTCCATTCAAAAAAGCAGACTTGACATCCAATTGAAAAACTTGAGTTTTCAATTGTCTGCCAAAGCCAACCAGATTCGTATAGTTTCCATTCATTACAACCGGACAAGCGTTTCATTGAAATCTACTCCAGGTTGTTGAGAGTAGCCTTTGGCAACCAACCGAGCCTTATGCTTTTGTATTGAGCCATCTTCATTGTATTTTGTCTTGTAGATCCATTTAAGTCCAATGATGTCCTTTGATTTAGGCGATCAACAAGCTCCCACGTAAATTTTCTTGATAACTCTAATTTCTTCTTCCATTGCGTCGTGCCAAATTTTTTCTTTCACTGCTTCCTCAAATTTTTGAGGCTCCAAAGCACTCAAAGCAAGATCACATGACTCATATATTTCTGCCAAAGAACGTGTTCTTGCATTTAGTCTAGGAGTTGAATCTGGTGAACTAGGATCAGATGTTCTTGCACTTGGAATTGGACTTTGTAGGGCTGACACTACTACAAAAGGAAAACCCACGGCAATTATTCACGTCGTGTATTCTGTTTTCAAATCGTCGTGGAATCCACCGACATCTTTTCCATAACAAAACCACGACGGTGAATAACCGTCGTTGTTAAAACAAAAAACGTCATCAAAAATAAAACCGACGTCTTTGTGCTGCAAAAAGACATAAAAAAGCAGTCGAGGATGAGAATAGGCGACCAACTCCAACAAAAGCGTCGTTAAAGGAAACAGATGACAAATATAAATACGACGTCTTTACAATCATAATAGACGACGTTATTGACACCTACTACGTCACAACATTTCCCACAACCGTCGTAAAATAAATTTTCCACTTCGATTTTTTATGAATTATGACGTGGAAATAGATGTCAGGTTCATTAATTCGACGTATGTATTTACTTAGCAGCGTTGAAATGAATAAACAACGTCGGTTCCAAATAAATGAGCCGTATTACAGAATTTATCGTCATATTTTGAAAATAAGCAGCGTGGAAAAAATGATGGGGTCATTAATTACGACACGATAATTTATAAGGGCAGCGTTATGCGTCTATATACTTGTCGGTACCATGAAAAAGACCGTCGTGTTTAATAATTTATCGTCTTCATTAAAAAATAGCGTCGTCTAATTCATCTTAGCGTCGAAATTTAATGGACTTCAAATACCGTCGTGAATTCATCCTTTTCCGCCGTTTATTAAAGAACTTACGGCGTGGTAAATTCATAACGGCGTCGTCTTTTATGCGTTCGAGTTAAAATTCTCATCTTTTAGGCGTCGGTATTATGGGATTGGAGTCGTGTTATTTTGAATTACATGGCGGTTCTTTATGCTTGTCGGCGTGTTATCTGGATTCTTGTTTCACAATAGCGTCGTGGTTCTTCATTGTTACTTTGCTTTAAGGCGTCGGTAAATATATTGCGATCGTTGAATGCTCCAAAAGCGTCGTTATTTATTAGAACAGGCGTCGTTTTATTACATTTTATCAAAACCGTCGTGTTTTGTAATCTGGAACGATAATTTTGTTACGATTGTTTTGTGGCCAAACACTGTATAATGAAAGTGAAGAAATCACATTACAATATATTACAAAATTAATGTCATACTTTGCCAATTAAAGCATCATTCAACCCATATATCTTCACACCCATCTAGAATATTTTGACTCCTAACTCAACCACCACTTCATCAAATGTGTCAACATTTGGCATCACCCTAGTAAATGGCTCACACTCAATTCTCACATCACCTAAGACATCATCACCAATAACATCATTATATTCTCTATTAGGCATTGATAACACTACGACCAACCACGATGCATCGGGTCGTCAACAAAAAATACTTGTTTGACTTGAGAAGCCAAAACAAATTGGTCATTCCTATGTCAATTTTACTCAAATCTACAAGGTAAATCCAAGTTAGTCCACTACAAGACCAAGTATTATCAATCCAATCACACCTAAAGGTGGGATTGTAAACTTTTGGTAGTCAAGGTCCCAAATTTCTTGAATGACACCATAGAAACCCATATTTGAGAGAATGGGTTTTTATCCTAACACTAACAACTTGCATAGTATGTGCAAGTAAATAAACTCCACTATTTTGAGTTGCCGCACATCATCTTGTGCCTTGATGTTGAATTTAATACCTTTAATGAGATAGCTCCTATATAATAGCGCTTTGCCATGTTTGGACCATTGCTAGCCACCTTAAATTTTACGTCATCATGATTGTCTTCCTCATTAAGTTCACTTTGAACCTGCAAATTAATCATATAACTTCATTCAATCTAACATAGAAAGAAGAAAATTAAAGTCAATATGTTATTCAATAACATATACCTTGAAGCGTAGCCATTGAATGAAAGTGCTATTGTGCTTATCCTGCAGCCACTTTGTTCTCTTTCTAAATTTTGGATAAGTAGTCGGATGTGAATCATATGTTGCCTACATGACACACAAAATTCAAGTATTACGGTCCCAAACATATAAGATAAACATAAAAATAATTTAAAATGGAAACTTAAAGAATAAAACTCATCGTACTCGATATAAGGTAGGACTTCCTCCGTATTCTCCAAGACATATAGATGTGCTTGGTTCAACAGTCCCGATCAACTCGCTCCTTTGTGCAGCTGATAATGGCTTTGAAACTCCCATCTTTTGGCAGAAGGCACTCCAAGCTATACTAACATCGGATAAATGCTCAGTACAAAACTCTCTGACTTCTTGACTATATACGCTCGGCAATGCAACCTTCGGAGGCAGTGCGATTACAACATACCCTTTAGCACTTTCATATATCTTTCAAGCGGATACATCCATCTAAAATATCTGGCCCACAGACGAACTTCTCGACAAGATGTACTACTAGATGAACCATGATATCAAAGAATGAAGGGAAAGTACTTCTCAAGCAAACACAAAGTAACTACTACATCTTCTTCCAACTTATCTAGCTTGAAACATCATGATCTTTGCACATATAGCATTGAAGAAGAAGCACAAGCGAGTTATTGCATACCTTGCGGGCTTCTCCAAGCAGGCAATTTGCCACAGGGAGCAATTGTTGCATTAAGGTATGACAATCATGTGATTTAAGGCCAAGAAGTCTTGAATCTTGTAAAGATACAAGATTTTTATATTTGAAGAATAACCTTCAGGGACCTTCATACCATAGAAAGAATTGCAAACCTCTCTCTTCTCTGCTCTTGACAAATTCCAAGGCCCGGGAGGCAAGCGAGTACGTCTTTCTCCATACTCGGGTTGCAAATCGAGTTTTGACCCCATGTTCAATAAATCTAATCGAGCAGCAATCCCATCTTTATTTTTTCCAGGGATCTCCAGCAATGTACCAATGATACTATCGCAAACATTCTTCTCAATGTGCATAACATCTAGGACATGCCTCACGGAAGGTATTTCCAATACTCGAGATCAAAGAATATTGATTTCTTCTTCCAACAAACTCTGTCACCATCTTCAACCATATGCAGCACTTCTTCTCCGGTTAATGGCTCAGGAGGCGTGCCATATTCAGGTTTCCCATTAAAAGCTGCACGTTGCCTCCTATATGGATGATTGATCGGTAACCATTTTCTATGCCCAATGTAACAAATTTTGTGGCCATTTTTCAACCTGTGACTAGGTGTATCATCGCCGCATATTGGACAAGCTTTATATCCTTTAACAACACAACCAGATAAGTTTCCATAGGCGGAAATCATTAATTGTCCACATTAATGCAGCTCACAGTGTAAAGTATTCTCCATTATGTGCATCATACACTCCTCCAATCCCATCCCACAAAGATTTTAAATCATCAATCAAAGGCTCCAAGTAGACGTCTATATCATTTCCGGGCTGTTTAGGACCGGAAATCAATAAATCAACATCATGAACTTTCGTTTCATGCACAGCCATGGAGGGAGATTATATGTAACTAAGATAAGCGGCCGGCAACTATATACTGCTACTTAGAGAAGCGTGGGGATTGAATCCATCAGATGATGAGCCAATCTCAAGTTTCTCGGCTCATTACCAAACTCGGGCCATTTATCATCAAGAAGTTTCCAAGACGGGGAATCCGCTGGATGAGACATATAACCGTCAATTGATTTTCTAGCAGCATGCCAAGTCAAACTCTTAGCAGTCTCATGTAATCGAAACATCCTTTTAAACCTTGGAATTGGAGGAAAATACCACACCACCTTCGCTGGCACACCCTCTTTCAAGATTGAATCTTTGCCTTCCTTCCACCTTGAGATACCACAATTAGGACAATGAGTTAAATCCTCATACTCCTTCCTATACAAGATGCAATCATTGGGGCATGCGTGCATTTTCTCATAACTCAGCCCCAATGCACACAAAGTCTTTTTTGCCTCATACATAGAGGCCGGTATTGTATTTCCTTCGGAAGCAAATCGCTTTGAAGTATCAATAATTACAATAAAACAGCCATCACTCATCCCATATTTTGCCTTCAAATTATACAACTTCACTAATGCCGATAACCGTGTACTTTCTACAACCAGGTACAATGGTTGATCTCCATCCCCAATCACATTGGCAAACTCATAAGGATCAAATCCAAAATCACCAAAATCATTATCATCCATCTCTATTTCTTCGGACACAAAACTGTACCTACTATGGTCATCATCTTCTTCAACATTTCTACTAGCATTAGTAGCTGCTTCCCAAGGTTCTCCGTGAAATGTCCACTTTTTATAGCTTTGGTCAACTCCATTAAAGTATAAGTGATCCCTTATAATTCCAACCCCAAACAATTTCAAATTAACACATTTAACACATGGACAACGGATATGTGTGGTAGTTAGAAGATTTTCTCTGAAAAGTTCAAAAATGCTTCCACCCTAACTCATATGCCTTCGATCTTCTATCCGAGTGCATCCATGACTTATCCATCTCCGACACTATACCCTATTATATATAATAAAGTGAAAAGGAAAGCAATGACCATCACTATAGCAGATTATATAAAGTCTAATAGCAAGTAATATACAACATAGACGACGGTTTTAAACAAAAGCAGAGCGTATTTGACATTATAGACGACGGATTTTACGTCGTCTAATTATAACCACTGACGGTAGTTACATAACACCGTCGTGTATAAATAATAACGACGGTTTAAAGTAAAAAATGCGTTGTATCAAATAGCGTCGATATCCAGTTTATTTTCAAGATCCGAAAACCCTATTAACAACACAACATAAACATGAAACCAAGCAAGAAACTAACATATACGTGAAACCAACATATACTAAGCATGAAAACAATAAATCCATTCCCAATTCAACATAACAGTGATTAAAGATCCGACAAAATGAAATCCATTCCCAATTCAACATAACAGAGAGTGATCAAGAAAACATTAAACAGAAAATCCATGAACCCTTTAACAACATTATTAACAGAAAATAAAACATATATATCATTCAATGAATTTACAAGAGAAAGAGAGGTTTGTACTTACAGTTGGCGAGCTCACGATTATGACCAAATTGGATTTGACACTGACAACTTTGAATTAGAGATGAAGTGAGAAGCGAAATGTTATGTTCTTGCGAAATCGACAATTTTAGGGTTGGGGTTAGAAGTATAAAAATAAGAGCCAAATCTGAAAATTTTAGGTCAGCGAATATTTTAAGAAACGCGCTTTTAAAACATCGACCGAAAAAACACGCGTTGTTAAAATTTAACATTAAACATGGCGCTAATTACATTAGGGCGTCGTGGTAAAACTATGTACCACGCATAAAATCAAAAAGCGTTAAAACTATGAAAAACCACGGCGGGGTTAATTAACTACCGGCGTTGTAAACAATAATAAGCGACTCACGTGTAAACAAGCGTCGTTTAAAAGAACGGCGTCGGATTTTCACCATCTGGCGTAAACTCCATATTCACGACTCAATCACCATCGTTAAAAGTAATACCTAAACTTTAAAACCCTAAATTATATATTTGTAAAATTTAATTTTATAAAATTGTTTATGGTTTTACATCCTAAGAAATAACAAACATAAACCCTAAACCCCAAAATTATACTTTAACCATAAACCTAATAAATAACAACCTAATCCCCAAACCCTAGACCCTAAACCATCAAACTATGTAAGTGATGCTATGACTCATCAAAACAATTTTATTTAGGTTGGACATTTTAATCTTTTATTACACAAACTGCATTTTTTGGGTTTTGGGGAAGAAAATATATCAATGACTTCATAGGAGTTGAAGTTGAATTTTTTGAATTTATTTTAAATTTATTTTTAAAATTTTGAATTAAAAATAATAAAATATTCTTATGTCAACAACAAACCACGGCGAGGTTAATTAACTACCGACGTTGTAAACAATAATAAAGCGACTCACGTGTAAACAAAACGTCGTTTAAAAGAGAAACGACGTCGTATTTTTCACCATCAGCGTAAACTCCATATTCCACGACTCAATCACCGTCGTTAAAAGTAATACCTAAACTTTAAAACCTAAATTATATATTTGTAAAATTTAATTTTATAAAATTGTTTATGGTTTTACATCCTAGAAATAACAAACATAAACCTAAACCCCAAAATTATACTTTAACCATAAGCCTAATAAATAACAACCTAATCCCCAAACCTAGACCCTAAACCATCAAACTATGTAAGTGATGCTATGACTCATCAAAACAATTTTATTTAGGTTGGACATTTTAATCTTTTATTACACAAACTGCATTTTTTGGGTTTTAGGGGGAAGAAAATATATCAATGACTTCATAGGAGTTGAAGTTGAATTTTTTGAATTTATTTTAAATTTATTTTTAAAATTTTGAATTAAAAATAATAAAATATTATTATGTCAACAACAAACCACGGCGAGGTTAATTAACTACCGACGTTGTAAACAATAATAAGCGACTCACGTGTAAACAAAGCGTCGTTTAAAAAGAAACGCGTCGTATTTTTCACCATCGGCGTAAACTCCATATTCCACGACTCAATCACCGTCGTTAAAAGTAATACCCTAAACTTTAAAACCCTAAATTATATATTTGTAAAATTTAATTTTATAAAATTGTTTATGGTTTTACATCCTAAGAAATAACAAACATAAACCCTAAACCCCAAAAATTATACTTTAACCATAAACCTAATAAATAACAACCTAATCCCCAAACCTAGACCCTAAACCATCAAACTATGTAAGTGATGCTATGACTCATCAAAACAATTTTATTTAGGTTGGACATTTTAATCTTTTATTACACAAACTGCATTTTTTGGGTTTTAGGGAAGAAAATATATCAATGACATCATAGGAGTTGAAGTTGAATTTTGAATTTATTTTAAATTTATTTTTAAAATTTTGAATTAAAAATAATAAAATATTCTTATGTCAACAACAAACCACGACGTTGTAAATAATAATAAACGACTCACATGTAAAAAGGACGTCGTTGAAAGAGAAACCATGGCGGATGTTTCACCATCAGACGTAAAATACATATTCAACGACCTAATCACCGTCGTTATAAGGTATTAACCTAAACCCTAATAAACGACTTACTTGTTCAAAAGCACATCGTTTAAAAAGCGAAACCATGGCGAAATTGTCATCAAAGCGGCGTCTTATATACGCCCCATCACGTCTAAATATCATTTTACGTCGGTTTTTACATAATTATATCGTTGGAAAGTTATTACACGTCGGTTATGCAATTTGTTTTTTCTTTTATATTATGAAAACCTCAACAAATTTTCAGGGAAAAAAAGGATGTATATTATAAACAAAATTTGGACATTATATATTATAGAAAAAATTATATATTATATAAAAATATCAAGTGTTCCAACAATCATCTAATCCATATGAAGGCAAACAAACTCTGCCCATTCTTTCTGACTTCATCAATGGCTGCTTGGGGGTATGGCGCTTGATCTTTTCCCTTAATAGCGCAATCCATAAACAATGATTATTAAGCTTTACAAAATAAAAGAAATTCAAGAGACAGACGGCGTTGTTTTATCATCAGCGTAGTATATCGATTCAACGACGGTAATTTTAAATGACCGTCGTTGATAATAAAACCACAAAAAATGTTTGAAAATTTTATTCTTACCTTCTTCTCAAACTCCAAGGAAGGATCCATAATGATGTCCCTCATGAAGCGCATCACATAATACCCGCATTAAACCTCTTTGGGTTGCTTTGGTGTGCTGGCGAGTTTTCAGTTGGTGCTTTACGGCCTGAGTACGCCTATGTAGAATTATAAATTTTAAAGCTTGTTCACGATGTTTTGCCCTCCTCATCAACCACGATTTCGAGTAGAGGATCGAGAAAATAGACGGTTTCCCTCTTTGCCCTCACAATCAATAAGACCCAATAATTTGCACAAAAATAAAATAAAAGCGGCGGTTAATATAAAAACCGGCGTATTATATAGTTTCACTGGCGTAATAACTTAATCATCGGCGTTATTATAAATTTATCACGGCGATAATTAACTACCGGCGTGGTTAGTTGTTTCAAGCGACTCAATAAATAAATAACCGCGTGGTTAGATGTTTCAAGCGACACGAATTAGTTAAGCAGTTTTATAAGTGGTCAATTAGTGAAAATCATACAAACAAAATCCTTTTAAGAGACTAACACTGGATTGTAGGCATCATGAAAATCTGTTCACCATCTGTTTTTGAAGTCATTGGCTACAATTTGATACATCGATTAGTGACCCGACATTGGCACTAACTTGGCGAAGTCGATAAAGCCAACCATCTGCACATATTTGCGTCTCTCAAAACATCATATAAGCACCTAAATATATAAAACAAGCAGCGGTTATTTATACACAAGCGACGTATTATACAATTTCACACGCGAAATGAAATAGAAACAGAGGCGTGATAACTAATTTATCACGACGGTAGAAAAAAACGACGTTTTTAGTGCTTTAAAACGCGTAATAATTAAACAACCGACGTCTTATGATATAATGTTTGATATTTGATTATGACAAACCTCATATATACTGCAACCACAGTAGCCCCAATTTCTTCCATGCCTGCAAAGCTGTGTAATATCTTCATGCAAGACGAAGGTACTTCGAGCTGCACCAAACACCTCCTTCTCAATGTTGAAGGTCATGATCTTCTCCTGAGGCTTTAGTGTCGTTTCCACATAACGACAAAGGGACTGTAAGGAAGATGGCACCTCCACATTCGAATAATCAACTACTTGATTACCCTGTTTAAAGAAATAAAGCAAAATAAAATGACGTGGTAATTCATTAAAAACGACGGTTTAAATTAAAAAACGTCGTCTTATTATAATTTAAACGACGATAATTAAATACCGTCGTTTTATATAACTATAGACGTCGTAGAAAATAAATTCCGACGTCTAATGTGAAAACAAACGACGGTTTAAAGAAAAATATCGACGTCTGAAATGTGAAAAACAAATTAAAAAGGCAAAGTTATGAGAATATACCTCCTCGTCATGCTTTTCTTCTTCTTGTTTTTCTTCTTTCTTCTCTTCATCATTTGTTTCTTCCTTTTGTCCTTCATCTTTTTTCTCTTGTTTTTCTTCCTTCTTCCCTTCATCTTTGTTTTCTCCTTTCTTCTCTTCATCTTGATTATCTAAAGCCCCAGATTTCTGTTTTAAATAATAAAGAAATATATATATAAGACAGATTATGAGTAAAAAATTAAACCAAAACGTCGTGGTAAGGCATAACCTAAGACGGTATGTAAGAATTATGGACGTCTTAAAATTATTAAACGATGGTAAATAATAAAGCGTCGTGGTAATTGTATATTACGTCGTTAAGGACTAAAACCGTCGTCTAAAAACCACAAAGTACGACGTCTAGTGGCGTGTAAAACAAGTAAACTAAATACGACGTGATATTTAAATAAACACGACGGGTTATTTATAAAATCGTCGTGGTATGGTTTTAAAACGACGGGTTTATTCATAATAACGACGTCTAATGTAAAAAAAAAACAGAGAATTCAAAGTTCAGTTATGTTACCGTTTCTTCCTGCTGCTCCCCATTTTTGGCAGTATCATCCTCTAAATGTTGGGATCTCCCTTTAGCCCCAGAACAGCTTGCTTTATCAGACATTGGATTTATGGGGCTTTGCTGTAGACCTTGGTTTTGAGAGGGGCTAGTTTTCGGTTTAAGCATGCTTGGATCAAAATTGGGGATGAGGTGGGAAATCTGTGAATATTGAGAATGCACAGACTCAAATTCTTTGGATAATCTTGAAGCTACAAAGGCATCCCATTCTGCTTTCTCTATGAATTTATATACTTCAGGGGGTTGGCTTAATTTCTCCCTCTCCTTGATGTATGGAAGGATATAATGCCTCGTCAGTGTAGACTTGAAATCCTTCCATTTCTTGGCAGCAGAAGATAACACCGAGGTCTTGCCCCCTTGACCTACCACAAAAGCCATGTCAACGGCTTCCCAAATCTGCTCCTTTATATCATTGGGGATTTCAGCCCATTTCTTGTCCACAAGTGGGACTCTGGAGCGTGCCAACACACCAATGTAGGACTGCATCTCGGTATGTGCAGGGCCACATCCTTTCCCCCTTTTATTGTACTCAACAACTGGCTTGATTTTCTGCAATTTTCTCTTCACAACACGAGGCATTGTGCTCATACCTCGACCTGACTTTGAATCCTCAGAAATTGTTGTCGGGCTGCTTGGTTCTGTCTCAGCAGATGAAACAAACTTCATCTTCTTCAAGGCTTGTCTTGAGGAGTTACCATTCCAAGCTCCTTACCTCCATTTTTTTTGGAGCCAGAGTACTTACTTTGGTCTTGAGAAACCATGGTTACAGAATAAACAAACCTGCAAGTGAAAATATTTCGGGAAAAAATTAGAACACACACGACGGTTATTTATACAATACGACGTATGATAAGATTTTACACGACGTCATAACATAACATCAGACGTAATAAATGTTTAAAGAAGAAACAATACAAATGTTTAAACAACGACGAAACAATATTAAATAAGACGTAATAAGAACTTATTACGTCGATATTTCTGACGTCGTGATATTCATATTAACACGACGTAAATATTAATATACCGTCGTGTTATGGATATTCACACGACGTGAATAATAAGCTACCGTCGTATTTATAAGAAACCAAAAACATTTTTCTTTCTCTGTGAATGTTTGATTGCAGGTTTAATTTCTCTGAAACATGGTTTTTGGTTTTCCTAATTTGATAAAATACAAAGAAAAAAAGCTTTGGCATCTTTTTATAGACGACGGTATCTTAAAACAACGTCGTGGTATGAACATTCACACGGCGTCAATAATAAGATACCGTCGTCTATATAAGATACCAAACCCTACTTTCTTTCTCTCTGTATTTTATCAAATTAGGAAAAACGAAAACCATGGTTCAGAGAAATCAAACCTGCAACTAAACAAGCAAATAAAAATTTGACCGTCTGTTTAAAAACAACTTAGATCAATTTTAAGACGACGCTAGGACGAGTGACGAACCGTCGTGGTCTACATATTTAACCACGCAAATACAAAGCTACCGTCGTCTTATTTAGTTGAATTAGTTGTGTTCAAAGTTGAAACTTTCCCTCTCTTTCTGTGTATTTTATCAAACTTGAAAGAGTAAAAATGATTTTCGCCAGAAAAAAGGTAAAAAGATTTTCAAAACAAAAACAGTATGAGCATGCAAAATAGCAACAAAAATAGTGAGAAATGAAAGCTTACCTTTTGCGTGCAATGAAAGCTTTCTCTCGGATTTTGGTGTTTAAGTTCGAGGCGGCAGCGAAGACAAGAGGAAGGCGATGAGATACTCGGCGTGCTCGACAAGGAAAAAAAGGCGAAAAGTTTTCTCAGGAGATTGAAATTTTTTCGGGTTTGGAAGCGATTGCATGTGTAAGTCGGGTAGAAGCGAAAAGTTGTATATGTATACAAACCGTTTCATAGTAATAAGACGGCGGTTTACATATAACGACGCGTATTAATAGACAAACTACGGACGTTAATTTGAACTTATGGCGTGGTACATATCGACGAGTAGTGTTGTAAGTACCGCCGTAGTAAACTCCTAAATAAAGTCGATAACTCAATATCTCGCGTCATGGTAGAAATATTTAACACGACGGTTATTTTAAAGTTATAGACGTTTATTTTCATAATATCGTCGTTTTATTGTAATATACCGACGTGGATAACACTAAACTAAAGCGACGTATTATTTTTTCACGACGTGGATTCGTTTTTACACGTCGTTATGTGTAATATAACCGACGTGGATTTTATTTTTTTATTATAAATATAATTTTTTTCTCCTTTTTCTTATAGTTTATTTTTCAAAAGCGATTGCCTTATACATATAGTTTTTTTTCCCAGGAAATTAATGTTCTAGAATTTATAAAGTTTCTTTTCTAGGTGACTGATTTAAATCAAATAAAAATATAAAACAACGACTGTTTTTGTTATACCGTCGTTGTTTCTTGTCGTCTTAAGTCGAAGAAAAGCGTAATGTATTTGTTACCGACGAGGATTATTTTTGTTAAGCGTCGTTATGTGTAATATAACCGACGTGGATTTGGTTTTTTAATTATAAATAGGGTTTTTTTCCACGGGTTCTTTCAGTTTTAGTATTCGATTAGGGTTTCAACTTCTTCTTGCCCCTTTCTCTGTCTCACCTTATCTCTGATTGCAAATCTGATTGCAAATCACCAATTTTCAATAAATTGTCTCGCTGATTGCAAATCTGTGGCTGCCGTCGTGAAGTTTTAGGAGGCAATTGTTTGGATGTGAATGTTCACTTCCAAAAAATTGTCTCTCTGATTGCAAATCTGAGGCTGCCGTCGTCAAATTTCAGATGCAATTTTTTGGATGTTAATGTGTATGTGCGTTTGTGTATCTCAAAGACACAAATACACATACATCATTAACCTCTAAAATATTGTCTTCTGGTAAGATGATGATGAGCAACAGAGTTCCATCTTGTAAGATTTCCTAACCCTTGTGATCTCAGAATAATCTGATTATGTCGGCGGTTTTCTATATAAACCGTCGTGGTTATTTCAATTCTTGTCGTTAAGTAGATCTACCGACGTAGGATAACAAAATCCAAGAAATAAATTGTTAAAAACAATTCTTATTCAGACGACGGTTTAAATATAATGTATGACGTATAAAGTGGACAAATACGACGTTAAATTATATAATACGTCGTTATATGAAAACCCCAACTTGGTAAGAATTAAAGATGTCGTCGTAGAAATACGAGAAAGACGTCGTTATATTTACCTTTGCCGTAGTTGTACATTAATTTAATACGGCGGTATTTTGTATTTTACCGCCGTGGATTTATTTGTAATTATACGGCGCCTTATACGAAAACTTGGTCGTGTTAATTTCCGGGTAAAAACGACGGCTTTTTTTGAAACCGTCGTCTTTACTTTCTACGTCGGTCGGTTCATAACTTCCGCCGTTATTTGTTGGCTTCGATTTTACCTCTTGAAAATCCTATTTCAATAAGACGTCGGTTTTTAAATTAAGTACGTCGTGTTTTATGAACAGCCATTTGAAACTCCATTTTTTAGTTGTCTAATGTGTTATTTCACGGCGGTTTTATAAAACCGTCGTCTTTTAAAAAACAACGACGGTTTTCACTTAGACCGTCGTGTTTTTCTGGTCGTCTTTTTCACTTTTTGTAGTAGTGTGAGTTTCTTCTGAATGTGATAAATCTGGTTCCTCAAAAAATCTTGGCACTTCAATATCATAATTCTCCCATTTCCAAGCTTTGAGTTCATCAAAAATAACATCTCTAGAAATTACCAAACTTTTGGTTCTTGGATCAATTAATCTGTATGCTTTGGACTGATCACTATATCCCACAAAAATAAATTTCTCACCTTTCTCATCAAATTTTTCTCTCTTTTGAGAAGGAATATGTGCATATGCAGTGCACCCAAAAATCTTGAAGAAATCCACCTTTGGTTTAAAACGATGCCATGCTTCAAAAGGAGTCTTATCTTTGATTGCTTTGGTTGGAGACCGATTAAGAATAAAAACTGCTGTATGAATTGCTTCAGCCCAAAATGTATTTGGCAGACTCTTTGCCTTCAACATGCTTCTTGCCATCTCGACAATGGTACGATTTCTTCGTTCGGCAACTCCGTTTTGCTGTGGAGTGTACCTTGCTGTCAACTCTCTTTTAATACCATTGCTTTTGCAATATTCAGAAAATTCATTTGATGTAAACTCTCCACCACGATCTGTTCTTAACACCTTCAAATTGTGACCACTTTGATTTTCTCCAAAAGCTTTGAATTGCTTGAAAACAGAAAATGCTTCTGACTTTTGTTCTAAGAAATATACCCACATCATTCTTGAGAAATCATCTACGAATAGAATGAAGTACCTTTTGTTATTGAAGGATGGTGTACGAGTTGGTCCGCAAATATCTGCATGTACCAATTCAAGAGGGGCTTTTGCTCTCCAAGATGATTGTGAGAATGGTAATCGATGGAATTTTCCAAAGATACAGCCTTCACATATTTCCTTTTCAGAGTGAATAGAGGGAAGTCCAACCACCATATTTTTCTGGTGTAACAGCTGCAGGCTTCTTTGATTCAAATGCCCATATCTTAAATGCCATAACAACGATCCATCAACTTTTTCTGCTTCTAAAGCAAAGTTTTCCTTTGATGTCATCAGCAGCGGAAAAACTTTGTTTGCTGTCATTTTTATCTTTGCCACCAGAGTGTTATTCTTTTTATCAGAAATAACACAATAATCATCTTCAAATTTCACCAAGAATCCTCTTTGCAAAAGTTGTCCCACACTTAGTAAATTTTGAGCCAAATTAGGAACATACAGCACATCATAGACAAGTTTTGGAGTACCTCCTTTTGTTTGCACAGAAATGATACCTTTGCCTTCCACGTTGTGTAGTTTTCCATCACCAAGCTTGACTTGTGAGTTCACTTTTTCTTCTAACTTGACAAAGCAATGCTTATTTCCTGTCATATGATTACTGCATCCGCTATCCACATACCAAACATCTTGTGAATCTTGATGAGAACTGAAAGATGTATAAAATAATTGCTCTTGAGAGTCATTGTTCTCCGTAAAATTTGCTTCATTGTTTTTCTGGTATCTGCAGTCTCTTTGTGAATGGTTGGGTATCCTGCACCGGGTACATTTGTATCTGTAATCTGCACTTTTATGCCCATATTTGTTGCAAACATAGCATTGAAGGGATGATCTTCCATTTTGATTATTTGAATGGCTGCTTCGTTGTTGATTATTGGGCTGTTGCTTCCTTGTTGATGATTGGGACTGCTGCCTTGTTGTTGATTATTGAAACTGTTGTCTCCTTTGTTGGAGTTTCTACGCCCAAAATTTTTGTTTCTCCCATTTTGAGATTTCTGGAATTGTCCTCCTTTTTGTTTGTCTTCTTTCTCTTTCGAATTCACCTTGGACTGGAAAGCTTGCTCCACATGATTGTTACTGTGGATCTGTTGATTCTTTTTCATGTGCTTCCAATGAACCAATTAATTCATGTAAAGAAAGTGTAGATAAATCTTTTGATTCTTCTATTACAGAAGCGACATGATCATATTTTGGCGGTAGACTTCGTAAAGTTTTCTCTACAATTTTCTTGTCTGGAATAGTGTCCCCATAACATCTGATTTGGTTCACAATCCCAGAAACCTTTGTGAAGAATACTTGAATGGATTCACTGTCTTTCATAAGTAAGTTATCAAATTCCCGCCATAAGGATTGCAGTTTGATGGAGATCACTTTTTCTGAACCTTTGAACTCAATTTTGAGAATTTCCCAAGCCTGCTTTGATGTTGTTGCTGGAAGTAATCTTGGAAAGAGATTTTTGCTTACTCCTTGTTGAATTAGAAACAACGCCTTGGCATCTTTTTTCTTATTTTCCTTGTAAGTCTGCTGCTTTTCTTGTGTTTCTTTTCCCGTCGAAGTTTTTTCCAGTTCCTCATAACCATCTTCTACAAGATCCCAAAGATCTTGAGAGATGAACAAGGTCTTCATTTGTAGGCTCCAATATTCATAATTCTCTCCATCGAAAATAGGCATTAAATTTTGAATATTTCCAATGGTTGAGGAATTTGAACTTGATGCCATGATTAACACAGCGGAGGGATCTATTAGCTCTTGATACCAAATTTGTTGGAGAAAGATGGATAAGAGAGAATATGGAAGAAAGTTTTAAACAGAAATACTGAAGCTTTTTTGATTTCCTAAAAATTGATTACAACACTAGGCCATCTTATTGGCTATTTATAATAATATTCAGATCTTTTCATAACAGACATAACTCTTGGATTAGTTCCAAGAGTTGCAGACACAACTCTTGACTTCTAAAGAGATACAACTCTACTTTAATAACTGATACAAATGCATTACGTTTAACATCTTTCTGGCAAATTTCTTTTGACTTTGAGTCCCGCTACTGACAATCCCTCTTTATGGGTGATTGTAAAAACCAAAAAAGGGGCTAAGACGCACTCTTTATGGGTGATTGATAATCCAACAAAAAGAAACTGAAAAAGCTTTTCACAAATGGCTAAGTTTTCTTACAGCCACAGTACATATCTTATAAAGTATTTTACACATACAAGTACATATTATAGTACTTACAAACCATATAGTAGGCATTGGTTTAATTTTAAGCTAAGCAGTGGGGTAAGAGGCTTCCATAGCAATGCCACATAGACCTTCTTTTGCTTCAACATCTCTTTGCATCCTTATGTACCCCTCTTCACCCCATGCTGTCCCCCATGAGTTCTTAACCAACCAATACTTAGTCCCATCATCGCTAACGCCATAACCAACAGCGGTAACCCCATGGTCAAGGCTCGTTCCACAGGATCCTGTAAAGACACCACTTGAATAGAACTGGAAATCGGAACCTCCAGCATCAATGGCAACAGAAACTGGTTGATGAGCAACAGCGGTTAGAAGGGCTTTTTCGCTGTTTGCAGGCACATCTTCATAGCCAGTTATCTTGGCTGCAATGCTTGCTGCTTTCTTGGTATTGCATGAACCATCAACACCATTGTAGGGGTAATTAGCTTCCGTACTAAGCCCATGGTTTTGTTGGATGAACTGAAAGGCATCATCCATCAAGCCACCCTCACAACCTTGGTCTACACCGCTGGTGTCACAGTCAACTAGCTCTTGCTCAGACAAAGAGATCAGTTTACCAGTTGTAAGCTGAGTAATGCCTTCGGTCGCTGCCACTGCCGAAAAAGCCCAACAACATCCTATTTTTTCATTGCAATTAATAGTAGTTAGAATAACATAAAAATATTACTAAACTCCAAAAGAAGAGTATATAGTGTTACTATAAATGATTAATAATAATGAACCTAGACGATTAATTACCACATTGGCCTTGGTCCTTGATGGGGGTTACAGCTCCTTTCTTTCTCCAGTCCATTGCAGCTGGCACTGGCGCCTTAACATTTTCATATTTGAAAGAAGTCGTCTTTGTGGAACATTCATGCCCCTTGAATCCATTTCTTGAGGCTTTGAACTCTTCATTCGTAAGGTCTGCAAATTGATTAACACCCAACTTGTAGGGTTTGTTCACATCGTTATTCGATGATTCTATAAACGCCACATTTTCTTTGAATATCTTGAAACGATTCTCTTTCTCGTTAACATCGTTATATACGCGACCATAACGAGTCATCCATTGCTCGTATCTCCCGTACATAGATGCATCTTGGAGACTGCGAGAGGTGGCTTCACAAGACCAAGCCCCGAACATGAGGATCAAGCCGAAACCAATACATTTCCATAGCTCCATGATATAGCTAGTGTACTAGAAGCAGCTGGGGTTTGAATTTGATAAAGTAAATATATGATGAGCAGGTGTACCGAAATGGTAGTCTGGTCACAATTTATAGAGTATTGATTCTACTGAATGACCATGACATGCCCTCTCCGTGCCCCAAAAAATTATCTGCAATTTACGTGCCCTAGAAAATGTTCAGATACGGACCTCTAATTTTTAAAATATAGTTCACATATTTGACCTCTAATTCATTTTGATAATATATATATATATATAATATATACACAATGGACCATCAACTACATGGGATCTTAAACTTAATTATTTCACATTATTGTTGTTAAATTTTAAACAATTTGAGTGATATGCACAATTCATTGACTATTGTTTTGTTATGTTCGAAGGTAACCAATTTTTTGTCCCAAAAAAAGAAGGCAACCAATTCTGCTTAGTTTTGAGCCTATTTTACGTTCGTCCTGGTAAGGAAAATTGGCAGCTAGCCCTTTTATTCTTTTTGGGCCCTAAGCATATATTTTTTAGCCCTAAGAAGGTATAGTCCCATTTAAGGCCCTCATCGGGAATGGCCTACAGGGTGTGGGGTGTGGGTTTGAGTGAGTGCACCATCATTTACTATTGAGTATAATGGATTTTATGCGCTAACCGAATTTATATTGATGCATTGGCATTGCCATGTAAGTGTGCTACTGTGCCATCTACATTTGAATCCAGTGAAATTTTGTGGTACTTAAAAGAAGTTAATTGAAAGGGATAATTGTCGAAATGTCACCCGAACTTATACTTGTTTCAATTTGTCACTTTAAAGAAAAATTTAAGAGAAATGTCACCTTAAATTTTTCAAAATCCACAACTTGTCATTTGAATTTAACAACCATCCAATTTTCCATCCATTTTTAAGGGTGTTTTAGTTTTTCTATTTTCAAGAGAAAAAAGAGACCTCTCTCAACCTTTCTCCCCCATCTACCCCAAAACACATCGCATAGGAACCCCCTCCCTTTTTTCTCTCTAACCATGTATAAAATACCCTTTAAAATGGATGGAAAATTGAATTGTGTTAAAGTCATATGACAAATCATGGATTTTGAAATTTTTCTTTAAGGTGATAAATTGAAACTGAGATATCAATTCAGGTGACATGTCTACAAAAATCCCTAATTGAAACAAGGACTTTGGAATTTTGTTTAGTGTATCACAAGTTACTTCAGCCACTGTTCTGCTTCTTTAGAATCTCTAAACTAACAATATGGAGATAGAATAGTGGAGAGATTATGAGCTTGCCAATAAAGCGATGATAAAGAAACAACCTTTACTACAACAAAAGCCGATTCTTTCTTAGTGGTTATAGACTGTACTCATAGTGCAAGAAGAAGGAACCCAATTCCCTAATCTTCTTCTTCTTTTTGTTTTTATAATACGTCAATCCCTGTGGTGGGCTTAAAAGTTGTGCTAAATACAAATCAGCTGACGACCCACAAACCTACACCATCATGTTATCCTCTTCTGCTTGATTCTCATGAAAGGAAAATATTTCATTACTTCCACACACTTGCCCTACAAACATTGCGGAAAATTCTCAAACGTACTTATATTATTAAAACGAAGGTCAAACCTCAACTCTTGCATTTCTTATGGATTTCAAATCCAACCTATGAAATTTCAAAATCTACCAGACTGAAATCAACAGGCAAGCCAAGCAATAGAATAGCCAAGTACCTGGAAGCATACAAAAACAACTGGATTTCAGAAACATAGACTCATATAAAATCCCAAAAAGATACAAAGATATACATGTTTGATACGTACCAATCTGCCAGGATGAGAGCCTCGAACCATAATTATAATTGGCTCCAAAGTAACAATCATTGGTGGTGTTTATCCCATTTGGACAATTACATAAAAAAGAATTGTAAGCCCCGCCGGAAAAGTAGCCACAAATCCCATTGCTCATTTCACAATTAGCACATGAACTTGGATACTCATTATTCACACTGAATTTATATTTGAGCGCAATCCCATACTTCCAACTGTTAGGGTCAGACTGGCGCTCGTTGAAGCTGTAAAACCCAGAATAAGAACTGCAATGCAGTTTCTGCAAGTCCATCTCGAAAGCCGGCCCGAGATCAACAGGCGTGTAAACACAACATGTGGAGATTGGGAGGTTGATTGTGCTTATGGCCCTGCAAGAATATAAGAAGCTGCAAATTGAGGTGCCTTGGTTGTCACATAGGGACACTTTGGAGTTGTTGTTTTTATCAGTGTATAGGGTGCTTGATTGGAATATTGGGGAGGAAGAAGTTGAGCAGTCAAGTAAGGCGAAGATGTTGTCATCTTGGAAAGAGAAGGGCGAGTCCCAATCCAGGCCAAAGCCTTTGCTTGGTTGGGTGCAGGAACATGTTGACATGGAGGGGTCTGAGATGTACATGACTTTGTTGATGTAGTCTATGTTGGTGACAGGGTAGGAGCCTGTGTGCATTGTGAGCAGGAGGTTGCCTTGGCTGCATGACACGTGCTGGTGGAAGCGCGGGTCGCCGCAGCCAAGGTCACTGCCAAATGGGAATTTGAGGGGGAGTTTGCCACAGGATCTTTGGCAGGTTTGGGATGAGATTGAGGAGGGTAAGAGGAAGATGAAGATGAAGGAGAAAATTGTTGTTGAAGGATGGTGCGGAAGCTTCATTGTTGAAGGTGTAGAAGGAGAAATTAATAAGATTGTTGAAGAGAGGATGAGAAGTGAAGCCTTGAAGTGGAACGCTATATAGCTGGCGAGTTTTCACTTAGAGGATTTTAGGAAAAGTGAGATAAAATAAAAAGGCTTCGCCTCTATTAGAGAGATGATCGGTTGAGATGGTACAAATAGCAACATTGTACTAGAAAGAGGAATTTTGTTTAACAGGAATTGGTCTCTCAACACCACTTTCGGTGTCGAATGACTATTGGCTATCTTTTGATGCATCTGCTTTTCCTTATTATTAGATGCCATGTTTCCCCTGTTAGGCTACACACTCTCTCGTTATATATGTGTGTATACATATATGGCTCGCTAGTGTATTTTAATTAAGAGTCGTCGAGAGATCCGGAACAATTTTTAATTCAACCAAGGAAGGATGTAGTAAGTTAATAACCACTAATTGGATCTAACAGTACATGTACATGAACCGATCTCCCATGCATTCATGGGTCTCATAATCTCACAAATCACATGGCTTGTGACCCAGTTCCAAAGCACAATACTTAGGTGCACTGCTTGAGTGCACTCTTTTGTCCGATCCGTTGTGATCAACGAGTCTTTACCATATACGACATAATCGAACATCTTTAGGCCTTCGTTTGAGATACGCACTCTATTGTGATCAACAAGGTTGAAAGAGGTATAGAGAAGTTAGGATGTGTGATGCATGGTAACTACAACAATGGTCCTTAATCAGATTACTAACACTTAATATCATGAGTATGTGGAATGACCTAAATCCAAATATTCTATAGTAAAATGATGCTTTCTTTGTTTTGAGATCCCAATGCCTAACCTACCCTACCCTTTCGACCCCAAAACAAGCATAGCCGCAGCTTTACACATAATTTTGAATGTCCATTTGCAAGCTCATCAACTTTTTTGATTGAGTAATGAGTATATATTCCCAGCATTTCAGCCTCTTATAAAAGATAAGAAAGAGAAAAGAGAAAGACCAAAAGCATAATGTTGGAATGAACCCAGATTGAAAATGCAGCAATGATGATCTCTCATTCATTATTCAACTTTTCCCATTATTTATATCAACCAATTCATCATCAACATTATTTGTTGTTGTTGTTGCTGATAACAAATTTTTAATCCTAATTAATTCCCATTAATGCATATAAACTGGGCCATAATTGAGTTGGTAGGGTATTCAAAAATTCAAATTCTTACCCAAATGTTGTAACTAATAAGAAAACTTCATATTAATCTGAACTTGTAAATTTTTCATGTGCATATTCCACCAAGCACTGCTTCATTCAAGGAGTGTTTTTGTATACCAAATTTCTTTTTCTTTTTCTCATCTTTATCATATTGTTAGGTTTATAACACTTGATTATATTAAAAACTGTATGAATATAATAAAAAAATAAAAAATAAAAAGAAAGGGACCTAATTAGAATTTAAGTCAACTAGATTTGAAGTAAAGGCATAAAACGACATGTCGTATAAGCTCATTTATAATTCTAGCCCAAGCCCAAGTCTCTCTTTTTAAGAATCAAGATTTCATTCAAAAACTCAAGAAGAGAGTACATTTGCAGAAAGAAACGGGAGCAACCATGTAGGTGCTTTCTCAATCCAAAAAACAAAATCATTACAGCTGCTTGCAAACTGAGTCAAGGTGTGTGCCACCTTATTAGAGCTCCTTGGGGACCATTGACATCAAGCTACTCTAAATTTTGCTTAATAGGCATTTTGCTTCTTCAAGTAAAAGACTATCCATTCCATTGCATTCCTCTGCCGAAAGAATATCAATTATGCATTCTTTTGCGTCCATCTCTAGAATGGCACAAGTATATCCCATGTCAAGAGCAAAACCCAGTCCTTCAATTGCAGCCATGAGCTCCGTTTACTTGACCCCATAACTGGCTCGGATTGGCTTAACACATGCACCCATAAAGTCACCACACTCATTTCTAACAACCACACCTACCGCACAAATTGAATCCCCATTTTTGAGTGCTCCATCTACGTTTATTTTATAGAGACCTACTGGTGGAGGCCTCCAAGAGCAATTTTTTTTCTGTGCCTTTTTACCGATTGCTATGGCAACATAAGAGCAATTATTATTTGCATGAGATTAATTTTATTTATATATATGATATTAATAAATAAAAATTTGCTAGGTATGTATATAAAAATATTAAAATATTAATAAAAAAATTGAATTTTTTGGTAATTTTTCAGATTTTTTTTTTGGTGCTTTTCCCTCATATAGCAGCTCGGGGCTTGATGGACCCCAGCTCTTAACCGGGCTGGAGCTGATTTTGGGAGATAGGGGCCTTTTTGCCTGGGCTGGGCTGTCCGCTGGAACTGCTCTTACGCCTATCCATTTATCACGCATCCCACCTCTTCGAATCCATTCGTACAAAAAAAGGGTCTCCGAACCCAATATCTTCCAAGAGACCAAGAATCAAACGTGGGCTCATCAGCTATAGCACTCTCCCTCATGTGCCCTCGATTGCTCGTCTGCTGTGGGCGGTCAGGTATTGTTCTGTAGCAGCGACGTCGTCTATCAGGTACTGTTCTCGCCTCTGGAACTGAGTCGTTAAATCTTTCGTTCCAGATCGATACCGTACCGCGATTGGGTACGCTCGATCCAGATTGAAATTCGTAGGGGGTGAGCGAATTAGGAAACTATGGTTTTGACGAGTGTGTGTACATTGAGTGTGAGTAATTGTTGCTTTACAGGTAATGGAGGAGAGCCGTTGCATCACCAGAATAGGTTCCCCAAATTTGTCTTGATGGGTTCCTACAGATATGAAGAGGAGCACTATCTTCTCATTCTATTGTTTTCAGAGCTCCTCACATCGTCCCTTCTTAAGTCTTTCTGTAAATTCTTCGCTATTCTTTAGGAGATGTATAAGCCATGGACTCTCGTCAGGCTCAACAAATACGAGGCCTTTTCCTGATTATTCCCCCAAGAGACCGACCATCAACGATTCCGAACTTGTCCAACGCATCTCCAACACAATAAAGCTTCGCTGCTCTGAGCCCTTACGCCGTATTCTGAAGCCTTATGAATCTCAGTTCAGGTCTGATCACCTTATATGGGTCCTCATGAATATTAAGAATGACTATAAACTAGTTTTGGATTTCTACGACTGGGCATGCCTACGTAGGGACCCAACATTAGAAGCTCGTTGCGTTGTTGTACAAATTGCTGCAGCATCCAAGGATCTTAAAACGGCACATGAGCTTATTCATAAGTTTTGGGCAAAACCCAAGTTAGATGTTAGTGTTTCATTCACTCACTTTGCTGATCGGTTGATATACACGTATAAGGATTGGGGTTCAGATCCCCATGTGTTTGATGTTTTCTTCCAGGTTATTGTTGAAAGTGGGATGCTCAATGAAGCGAGAAGACTTTTTGATAAATTGTTGAGCTATGGGTTGGTTATCTCTGTTGATTCCTGTAATTTATTTCTTACTCTCCTATCAAGCACCTTTGATGGGATTGAGATGGCAATAAAGTTTTTCAATGAATATTATGAAGTGGGTGTTCATTGGAACACCGCATCATACAATATTATCATTCATTCTCTTTGCCGATTAGGGAAAATAAAAGAAGCTCACCATTTACTCCTGCAAATGGAGTTGAGGGGTTGTATACCTGATGTTGTAAGTTATAGTACTTTAATCAGCAGATATTGTTATGATGGAGAACTACAGAAGGTGTTGAAGCTCATAGATGAAATGAAAATAAAAGGATTGAAGCCAAATGCCTATACCTATAACAGCATAATACTTCTTTTGTGTAAGACTGGTAAACTATCTGAAGCAGAAGTGATATTGAGGGAGATGATGGCTCTGGGAGTACTTCCTGACAATGTCGTCTACACAACTCTAATTGATGGTTTCTGTAAGATGGGAAATATTCAAGCCGCATGTAGGCTTTTTGACGAAATGGGGCTTAGGAAAGTTATCCCTGATTACATAACGTATACTGCTATTATTCATGGATTTTGTCAAACAGGGAAGATGGCAGAAGCAGATAACCTCTTCCATGAAATGGTTAGCAGAGGGTTAGAACCAGATGAAGTTACTTATACAGCACTTATTGATGGCTATTGCAAAGTAGGTGAGATGAAAGAGGCTTTTTCTCTTCACAACCAGATGGTTAGTATGGGGCTTAGCCCAAATGTTGTCACTTATACGGCACTCGCTGATGGCCTTTGTAAACAAGGGGAGGTAGACATAGCAAATGAGCTTCTTCAAGAGATGTGCAGGAAAGGCCTTCAACTTAATGTCTTTACTTACAACTCAATTGTTAATGGCCTTTGTAAATCAGGAAATATAGCGCAGGCGGAAAAATTAATGGAACAAATGCAGGTTGCTGGGCCCCATCCTGATACTGTTACTTATACTACTCTGATGGATGCATATTGTAAGATAAGGGAGATGGCTAAGGCGCACAATGTCTTGCGTGAGATGCTCGATAGAGGGCTTCAACCTACAGTTGTGACATTCAATGTGCTAATGAATGGATTTTGTATGTCAGGAATGCTAGAAGATGGTGAGAGGCTACTTAAGTGGATGTTAGAGAAGGGTATAGTGCCTAATGCCGGCACTTATAATTCTCTCATGAAGCAGTACTGCATTAGAAATAATATGCGTACTACAACTGATATGTATAGGAGCATGTGTGCTGGTGGGGTAATGCCTGATAACAACTCCTATAACATTTTAATAAAAGGGCATTGTAAGGCAAGGAATATGAAAGAGGCGTGGTTTTTGCATAAGGAAATGGCAGGAAAGGGATTTATTCCCACAGCAAGTTGTTACAGTGCACTTATAAAGGGTCTTTTTAAGAAAAGGAAATTTGCGGAGGCAAGGGAACTCTTTGAAGAGATGCGGAGACATGGTGTAGTTGCAGATAGAGAAACATACAACATTTTTGTTGATATGAACTATGAAGAAGGTAACATGGACATTACTCTTGAGCTCTGTGATGAAGTTATAGAAAATTGTCTTGTGGGCAAACCCTAGAATGAAGGCACGTAGCTGAATCTTGTGTGGTGCTCTATTGAGATATTTTGGACAGAAATTGTTAGTTTGGTTTCTCTGAACTTGCATTTCGGGTACCACCATCATGGTAAATTTTCTCAGACCTATGCATTTTGTATGATCCAAGAATGTTGCACAGTTTTTCTGAAATGATGATGCTGAGTTCTTAATGGTATCATTTCTAGGTTTTTTCTTGTTACTTGATGAATCTGTGCTTCCTACATTATGAGATATATTTCGCTTTGTTATCCGGGGACAGAGATATGCGTAGTACCTGGGTATCAGCATTTGATATGAATTGAAAGATAGATGAAGCTGGGCCCGTAGGGACTACACGTTCCATAAACATATCCAAGGAATCTCAAGATGGTTGTTTTGTTCAAACGTTTATCTGTTTGAATTGCATCACTGCTAAAATGATAAAAGAAGATGCACCAGGTACTAATCTCCCCTGTAAAGTTGGGTATCCTGTTTGTACGTCTTTTTTTTTTTTTTTTGTTTACTCTTTTTCTTTCAAGATTTGGCATGGAAGGACGTTTATTTGCGGCTTATAGCATTATTCTGATCTTGACGACTTTGACTGGGTGCAGCAGCAATCAGTGGTACAGTTGGAGTTGGGTGTTATGAGCAGAGATGATGCACATCCCAGAAAGAAACAACTGAAGCTGCTAATTCGGGGGAGGGCCAGCTTAAGACCGAGAGCCACTGATGAGTGGGACGAATGACCTTGTTTGACTGAATCTATTTCGACATTATTGTAAACATAACTTAAGCACATATCAGCTAAGTGGATCAGAGTTAAACAAACGATAAGCAAATTTTATTAGCTGTTGGGAATTGATTCCCAAATGAATCAATTATGTGACAATTCAGAAGTTGACTTGATTGACTTAAATTTATGGTAGAGTTCAGGGGTCACTGAAAAAGAAAGCGTAATGCTGGATGACAGAAATTTCCTACTCGGTATCCTATCCAAGTAGGAAACTCAAAAACTGTGATTTTTCTTAAAAACAAGGAATTCTCTAATTCATTTTTTAAGATTCAAAAAGTTGTTTGGCATGCAACTTGAAAATTGTTTTTGAATCTTTAAAATTTGAAAACTTGTTTGGTTGAATTCTTGAAAACAATTTTTTTATTTTTTATAATTAAGATATTTTGATAAACATTATCAAAATTATATTAAACATATTATTTTAACATTCATATTTTAATACCATACATATATGATCGAAAAGCTCAATTGGTTTTCAAGTCTTAAATAATACATATTAAATTAAAACATTCTAGACTGAATAAATTCTAAGACTAACTATTCTAAATATAATCCGTCCACATTACTCTAGCTATGTGATCTCACTCATTTCATTTGCATTGTCTTCATGCAAATGGATGTGTTTTTGTTAAATTTTAAAGGTTTCTGGATATATTGATATAAAGGAAGGGGAAAGGTAAAATTTCATAAATCATTTTATGGGCTACACAAAATTCAAAGACAATTGGCTTTCAAGTTTGGATTGTGTTTTTTTATTATGCCGAAGTTAGAAAAGAGGAGGGAGAAAACCTCACGCACAGTACTAATATCATGGGGTTTGAATCCAAGACCACTTAAGAGCGCACCATGGGGTTTTGAATTCAAAACCACTTAAAAACACACCAAAAACCTAGGTCAGTCTAACTGACACCACATTGATAAGTTTGGATAAACAATATGAGTGAGGAGCTTGCAAACCTACAAATGAAAATGTGTACGCGAAATTAAAACCAACTCTTTATACCTGTTTCCAGAGTAACTCCAACTAACCCAAGCTGATAAATTAGTAGAATCTATAAATTTTAACACAACAAAGCATTAGCACCAGTGGTCTAGTGGTAGAATAGTACCCTGCCACGGTACAGACCCGGGTTCGATTCCCGGCTGGTGCAAACGTTTTCCTTATATTCCCAGTGCTTATTTTCATTCTTTTTAAACGTAGCATAATAGCATTTACTCTGGTATGAATGCTGGAAAAATGAACCAAAAAATACACAACTTATTGACTTTGTCAGCTATGTCATGTCGGATGAAATGGGCTCCCGCTCACACACGCACAAGAAACTCTCTACGAAGGGAATGACCGGATACAGAATAGCCACGCAGCACAAAGAGTTTAGAGTTCAAATGTCTTCTTACTTACGTATTTTGTTCTCTGCCAACACCACACACCAACCTCCCCTTCCCTTCGTTTCCTTTCTGAAATCAATCCCGTCAAAAAGGTAACCGACTCAAATGGTTGAAAACGCTAAAGACAACCCAAAAGACAACCCAACCATCACTTGCATTGCATGTTACAAACGTTACCACCAAAAAAAAGTCAAAATGCTCTCCCTTCTCTCTTCCTTTACCTTTCCCTTCTTTCTCTCTCTAGAAACCCTTTCCTGAGCTCCAATGAACAAAATCCCAAATCCCTTGCCCGCCCACATCCATGTTCTCATCTAACCAACCATTGTCCTTATCCACCACTAACATCTCTGTTGACGCTTGGTATAAACCGAGTCCATCTGCTCAATGAGAACAAAATACGTGGACCTCGCTAGTCACGTGGCAAAAGTGACCATCCAATCCCCTTTGCCAACCACGTACGTCGGCTCAATGAAAAGCAAATGGTCGTCATCGATTTTGTTAACTTTTTATGTTAAATGCAGGGGCAAAATGGTATTTTTATATTAAAACCAAAAAAATGAATAAAAAATCATATCTTTAAAATAACAATAAAAGAAAATCAAATTAAAAACTAACCCAAAAAATAATAATAATAAAGTTTGGGGGGAGTAGAAATCAGGATAGAGGGGGCGAGAGAGTTTAATTTTAATTTTTTAGTTTTTTAAACTTTTTTATTCATAAGTTAATCAATTTTGATACAAAAATACCATTTTGCCCATGCATTTAACAGAAAAGTTAACAAAATTGACGGCATGACCATTTGTAGTAATGAAACTAAAGTTAAAGGACCACGATAACCATTTTGAAAATTGAGGTACTTAAATGCAAATCGGGTCTAAATTCAGGGACTAATAAAACGATTAACCCTAAAACAAAACGTTATTATCTTTGTTGGAGCTGTTTTCCATATGTCTTCATCTTATAGGTGCGTACTATCACCTGGCAAGTGCCATGTGGTAGTACCGTACCTCCACTTACTTGAATTCTTCCTAATCTCTTGGCTTCTTTCTCCTTCCATTACTTTCTTCAAACACACCCAAAACTTTTCTTTCTTTACAAACACCTTGCCCATCTTCCTTGTCTCTGATCCCAACCTCCTATATTTCCTTCATGACTAAGAAGACGACCAATCCAACGAACATTCCTTGAGCATCGGACGGTGGACTTTGATTTATGGTTGCCTTTGGCACCATTACTCTTTTTTTTCTTTCTTTTTTTTCTTTTTTTGTCGAAGACATTGAATTTGGTTGCAAAAGAGCACCATCCCAAAAAGGCGGCCTTAATCAAAGTACATCACAAAGGTAAAAACAGGATAAACGAAACACAGTGTAGATGATTGTGCAAATATTCTCGCAGAAGAATATCTGCTTGTAGATTCTTCAACCTTTGATCTTCCTTCTCTCTCTTCCTCGATTCATGTAAAAAGACCGGAGTAAATAGACCACACCTTGGGGGGTGTTAGCCAAAGGCTCCGATGCCTAAGTTAGCTCGATTGAATCTATGTGAAACAATAGCTAAAAACAGGGTACAGAGATTTCTCTAGGGTGAGAACAGGGTAGCTGGAGCCATGTGGAGAAAATATGGAGAGAGGAGAGTGGTGAGGCCGGCGGCAAGGGTGTTGCCGTCAACCAGTAGAAAGAGAGAGTGGAGCTTCGGGTATTTTTCTCGGTTTTTAGAAGTACCTTGAGAGTTGAATGAAGCCATGCATTTATAGGAGCCTCGGAATGAGTTTATTCTTTCCCCAAGTTGCAGAGATTGAGTCCATTAGGGATTTGATTGGGATCAAATCTCCTAATTTGATGATGATATCCCCAAATTGGGATAATATCTAAATTGGTGATATTATCTTATTAAATAAAGATATTATCCTTATTTTTAATATTAATTAATTAGCCAAATAAATGAGCTCAATTAATTAACCTAGGGAATATTCTTCTTATCCAAGTGGCGTCTCTTGATTGGAGGCTAAAATATTTGCTCCCACACTAGACATAGTGGTAACAGAACCAGCGACAAGGCCGGCCCTGACTCTTTGGTGGCCCTAGGCTAGAAATGAAAATGAGACCCATTTCTCTTTCATTCTCCTAAATATAATAAACTACATGGGAAAAAAAATTATGCAATTAAATACAATTTGGATAAATAAACACGGCTCCAGTATTAGTCATATAATCATTGCCCTAATATGAAAATAAACAAGAATGAGGATACAAATAATTTGCACTCTTTCATATTTCCTCGCTAAATAATCTACTTGGATAAATAAAAGAATTTCTAGTCCCTATTGGCTTTCTTTCATTGATTGCTACTTTTAGCATTTCAATACTTAAATACATGTAATTGATGTTCGTATATTACATAATTTTCATTTGGATTCTTCAAAAACTTGTAATCAAATTTGGGGCCTCCAAATGCCAAACTATTGAAATTATTCTCCTCTAGAATCATATTCTTCAACTTTGTACATAGTATTTATAATTTGGGGCCCTACAAATATAAGGCCCATGGCCTTTGCCCTCTTTGCCCACCCTCAGGGCCAGCACTGACCAGGGAACAACTAAGGTACCCATGTAGCTAGACATGAACAAAATCATAGTACAAATGAAGGGCAAGGTAAACCATCCTTAGAAAAGACATGGACTAGTGAGTAGGGGTGGAGCTAGAATCGCAAAGTTTTTTTTGGGGTGTGGGGCGTGAAGTAGAAAATACAAGTATATAAAGTACCTAAGTATTTATTAGTTACATATTTAGAGTTAAATATTTATAATTTAGTCATGTCTAATTTGTTTTAGAGGGAATTTTAACTTAAATTATAAGTTATTTATTACAAATTCTATATGTTATATATAATATAATATAGGAGAGATCAAAATTTAGAGGGGCCAAGGCCACTCCAGGCCTAGGAGTGGCTCTGCCATTGCCAGTGAGGGAGGTGCTTGAGATGCCCATCTAAAATGATTCACCCTTATATTGGCCAAAGACGCTGACATATGCGCATCTTTTGCTAATTGAATTTGGTTAAGGCTTCTACATGGACAACGCTAAGATTTGCGTTTGTGATGCTGGGTCTATGTCTTATTATGATGCTAAGCTTGGCATTATCTTCCAGTGACTTTGGCTCCGTTCTTAGTGAGAGAGATGGCTATGGAATTAGCAGATGGTAGGTGGGTTTGTTCAAAGACAGAGATGGTGAAGAGAGAGAAAGAGGAGAGGATGGGCGGCATCGATGTTAGGGTGGGGTGGAGGCGGGTGGCGATGGGGCTTGTTAGAGGTGGGTGGGTTTAGATGGGAGGAGAGAGAGACAGAGGGGGCAAGAAGGGTGGAAGTGCATCGAGGGTCTGGGTACGTGAGGTTTTTATTTTATTTATTAAAAAAAATCATTAAATTATGAATTTACCCTTAATTTAGACGGAAATTTTGATAACATTTGAAAAAATTGACAATAAGCTCTTAATTAGCGATCTTTAAACAATTGAAGTCCTTAATTTACTAAAAAATTTGTAAAAAAGTTAAATTGACAATATGCAAATAATTCAAGGGACAAAACTGCTGAAAGTTTGTTACACCTCCTTGGCTTGGACTAGCTTGGATAATAATTTATCTCATGTTTGTTGTCAGAGTCTGTTAAACGAACCCTAAAATTAACTGAGTATACCATACTATCAAACTATTTGTTGATTAAAATATTAGGGTTAACTTAGATTATAGGGTGTACTCAGTTAATTTTAGGGTTCGTTTAGCAACACTCTTGTTGTCATGTGGTTCTAAGCTTAAGTGGGATTGGTGATCCCGGTCCCACCAAAAACACCTCCTTAGGTGTTCTAATTGAAACCCGCGTGGGATGGAGGGACTAATTGTCCCGTGCTCTGGCTAGCGTTTGCAACTCGTAAGACATTGCCCAGCCCAACCCCACACCACTGCCTAGTGCACAACCTCTCTATCAGGGATGATCCACATAGTGGGTATGCAGACTCTGACCCACGAATAATTTTTTTTTTTTTTTTTGTATTTGTAATACCATATAGTATTCTTAAGAAGAAAAAAACTTAATGGAGATAGCCCATCCCAAAGCTGCAAGAAGAAATAACAGAGAGATGGAGCAGACGGAGAGAGCAGAAAGAAAAGAAGAAGAGAGGAAGAAGGAAAAAGAAAAAAGAAGGAGGGAGAGGGAGAGAGAGAAAGAGAGGAAAAAAGAATTTTTTTTAAAAAAAAGAGGAGAGATTAAAAAAGAGAGAGACGAGAAAATATAATAAAAAAGAGAGAGGGAGGAGATATGTGTTGGGATGAGATGTGTTTTTATTTTGTTAGGTGCACTGACCCACAAAATGGGATATTTTTATTTTATTATTACGTTTTTTTTTTCTTTGTTTGTTTCCCTTCAATCCCTTCCAAATATTTCAACAATATTATCAATAATTCCAACATTTTCTCTATTTCAAATGTCGTATAATAACAAAAAGTTCTAAATATGATGAAGAAAATATACTGAAAAAAGAGTGCTTATATAAAATAAAAATATAACAAACTAGGGCTTATGATTTACCCAAAAAAAAAAATTTAGCCATCCATGTGGGTTACCTCTAGTTTTTAGTTCCTAAAATCTATTGTCCAAGCCTAAAAATCTATAAAAACCAACCAAAATCCACAAAACTCACCAAATTTTCTTAATACATTTGTGCTTTAGGTAAATTTAGCTCATCCGATTTGCAATTCTTGAATCCGTTCCTGCTCTCTATCTCTCTTTTGCTCCCTTCTTTACTCCCACACTCACACCACTACACAATTCATATTCTCATATCCACCATGGCCACTGGATCTTTATCCCAAACAGCCATAGCCCGTTCAAAATTCAAAAAACAAACACCACAACAAAGTCACTGTATCATTGTCCCAATCTTCTCACCACCCCAACAACATCAATGGTATGTTGAGATGGGATGAATTTTAGGGCATAAAAAGATGGGTGAAGAGAAAATGGAGAAGAAGAGGAGATAAAATTTTCAAATAAAAGGGGAAGATGAGAGAAAATTTTTGAAAAAAAAAAGAAGAAGAAGAAAAGTAGATAGAAGAAGAAGATGAAAGAGATGCAGTGGGAAGAAGAAGAAAGTGAAGCAGAGAGGAAAACGAGGAAAGAGATGTAGAGAGAAAAAAGGTTAAAAAAAATAGTCCTAGTCCAATCAAACATACACCAAACACTGTACGAGTGTTATCCAGCTTATGTCATGCCAAGCTAATTCAAGACGGTACTAAGAGCACTTCCACGATTATCCCTTGCCATGGCAGGAGCCCTAGGCAGCTACTATTCATGTGAATAGTGGCTCTACCCTTAACAAAGTGTGTTTCCAGCAGTTTAGCTTGCCATGGAAAATACTATTCATTTTTTGTTTTTTTCACAACTTTGTTTACTTAAACAATTAATTTGGATAATATTTTCGAATAAGATTTTTGGGTTCCTACATATGAAAAATCATTTTCTCAAGATTTTTAGCGGAGGTGCAATATTGACTAAGTATGAAAAATGGTTTTTCGGAATAATCATTTTCTCAAGATAATTTTTGGCGGCTTTTATTCCTTACGCATCAAATAAGAAAACTTGATTTTATGGAATTTTAATATGAAGTATATATTCACTTAATGAGCCATCATTTTTAGCCTAAATCGTATTTTGCACTAAAACTGATTTTTCATATTTTGATTTGGTGAGAATTTGATTTTCTAGTATTTTTATTTGAATCCAAATGGGGGGTACTTCCTTATTTACATTGTAAACTTAAGTAAATGGAATAATATAAAAATAAATAAAAATAAAAGGACAAAGACATTTACTTAAATATTGAAAATGGAAATAAGGTATAGAGAGAAAAAAAAAAAAAAGTAATTTTTTGGTATTTTTTCAATTTTTATTACAAAAATATTGGCTTGGTGTTAAAAGTAAAGAGTATTGGTTGGTATTTATAGAAAAAAATTCAGTATTTTTGGGTATTTTTCATTTTTTCGATTTTTCATTTTTATTGGGCAAAGGAGCATGGACGTCAGATTGCCAGGCAGCCTCCTCGAGCCAGTAGTGGGCCACTCCTTGCCTGGCAGATCTTTGTTCTGGAAACCCCATTTTGGGTTTGCCCCCTCAACCCTCCTTGGGCCCTTTGCTGAAATGCTCTAACATTCGATCTAGTTAATGACAATCCGTCGTATCAAACGACCCTATAAGACTTTATCACATTTAATTTAAGTAAATTTAGGTTTTAACCACAAAAACTTTCATTTTGAAAAAGCCAAAACTTTTCAAAAAAAGAAAAACTTCTCAACTTTTAAATTAAAGAAATGCAAATGTAAAGGATTCCTTAGAAATCCAAATAAATAAAGCAATTTTGTCCGTTTTGACTTCTTTACAAAAATTTCTCTCTCCTTTGGATTTTTCCAAAGTCTCCCTTATATTTATTCATGTGGAATTCATAAACCATTGTTTGAGACTATTTGTTGCGTTTTTTCCGAGTCAAACCCAGACACATTGTGTGCACTGCACGATGTATACAATAATTTCATAGGGGAATAATTGCCAAAACATAATGGGCTGTAATGCAGTGCTAAGGCATTGGGGTATTTTGGGAATTTCATAAACTGAAAGATTGACATCATTCTAATTATAGAGCTTCCATAACCGGAGAAATCCCAGAAGTACGGCATCCATAGAATGGCGTGTAAATAAGTTAATCTGGGTAAATCCACGTCAGCCATAATTAGCCCCGTAATAATGAAAGCGGCAGGTCCCCCAGCTAAAAATAATTTTATAATAAGCCTTCCAATTTTCAAATTGGAAAAATACACGTTTTGTTTCTTGGGATGACAACTTTGATGAATGACAAGTTTATGGAAAAACACACAAGCTTTGCTCATTTTTAATAATATTTGTTTCGCCTTTTTCAGTTTTCCCTCCTTTTGCCATGAACATGATGTCGTTTGATTATTTTTCCAAATGAGGATGGAAATTACCAAATTTTGATAGTTCAATGAATCTTATATTCAAATTAAAAGGATAATTGTAGATTTTAAAAATATGTCGATAACCTTTTTTTTTTCCTTTTCTTAATTAAAAAGAAAATGCGGCGAAGGTGATTTAAAGGTTTTTTTTTTTTTTTGGTTATTTCTGTAATGATGTTGAAAATATTATTTGTGTCAATTCTCTCTACTCACTTCTTTGACTCTTTCATTTTTTATGCTCTGCCCCTGTTTATCTATTTAATTAATAAGTTCTTCAATTTTCGTGTTTTTGAATGAATTTAATATAGTTTAAGAAGTCTTTCGATAGTTATGTTTGAGGTTTTATTCAATTTCACACGTAGAAATTTTAAAAGTCAAAAGTCACTTTTGGTCCTTATTAGTTTGCATTTTTTTTTCACTTTTGGTCTATGTAGTTTAAATTTGGTCAATTGTGCCTTTGTAGTTTCATAATTGTAGCAATTTAAGGATAAATAATGAATTCCATCAATTTGTTTCAAGGGGTTAGGGATATTTCTGTCCATTTCTGACATTATCTCATCCTTAGGTTGCCCTCAATCCAAGCCCTCAACAAATTTTCCCCAAATCTTACATCATAAACCCAAGATTTAGAAAAGCCCGAAATTCAAATTCTCATTTTCGCACCCTAACATGAAATGCGGAGTTTCAACTTGGCTATGACGTTTAAATGGCATAAATGGACGAAAATACCATTGACCCCTAAAACAAATTAACGGAATTCGTGACTTGACCTTCAATTGCTACAATTATGAAACTACAAGGCACAATTGACCGAATTGAAACTACGAGGTTCAAAAGTGACTTATGTCCAATTTAAAACTATATATACAAATCCAACAAAGAAAATAACAACCAACATTTCTAATCAAATAAATAGGTGTACACATGACACTAGAAAGTCAAGAAGCTATGACAACTCTTCATCAAGAATTTAGGGTTGGTTACCCTATGGAATTGGCTTTGAAGTTTATTTCCTTCCTCATTAGAAAAAAAGAAGAAGTCAAGGTCAACAATAATCTAACGAAATACAATTATGACCCCCTGATAAATTTTTACAAATTAATAGTTTCACAAAAATCATGCTACAAATTTGTTTTCGTAAACACCCACATCTTTTTTTCTTCTTACTTTGCTTTTCAAGAGGTGGGGTTGAACTATATATATATATTTTTAAAACTCCGATCTGACCAAACAAAGAAGATATATATTATTTTATCAATGTCACGCGGATGGATAAAAATTGAAGCAGTGTTTGAGTCAAGCAGATAATCAGAATAATAAAGTCTCAAAGGTGACCATAAATGTTTAAATCAATAGAGTAAAAGTAAAAAGAAATAATTAAAAAAACCAAAATAGTGAGAAACAGGCAGGCAGGTAGCGGTAGAGACAATTCGGACAACGATAGTAAAGGAAAAAAAAAAGTCTAATCCAATTATAATCTTAATCTAACACATTTTTAATTTGTTTTTGTCAAGTTGACCTAATCAAATTTCTAATCCGATAGACAAAGAGTGTTGATCACGCATCAAGTGATACGGTCGATTCCCCATTCTCTCAATATCGCTTGTATCAAAAAAATTCTAATCCAATAGAAGCAAAGAAATAGCTACCAGCCCATACAAAGTCACCCAGAAATAGGGAAATAAAAAATAAAAAAATCTGTTTTTTATTTTTTATTTTTTCTATTTAAAAAGGGAAAATTTCTCTCATTCAGTCATTCTTTGCTTGCTCCTTTTAACATCACGGGATCCCCATCCCTTCTTTTTCTCTTTCCTTTCTTCTTTCTTTCTTCCTTTATGTCTTCCATTTCCTCCTCTTCCTCACCTCACTACCACCAACTGAACTCAACTTCTCTACATTTGGGTTTCACTCTCTTCCTTCTCTCTGCTCTGCTCTGCTCTTTCTTCTAACAAAGAGCATTGAAGCAACAGAGAAAGCTTGAAATTAACAAACTCTGTATTTTTCTGTGTGTTTCTGGGAAGCTGAGGCAGTGAAGAAAATGCCCCACGCTACTGGCAAATCAATGCAAGAAATGGGCTTTGATTCTCTCACGAGCCGCTTCCGTGACTCACTGAGTTACAACAGCGACACCAACAATAAGAACAAGCCCGATTTCAAAGAACTCGATCTGGGTTCACCCGTTTCGCCATTGACGACCCGGAGCTCTGTCAATGGTGGCAATGGCGGTGGTGTAGCCGCAACCACTTCAAGCTGTAGTTCAGGTACTTCTTCTGGCTCAGTTTCGAGCAAAACCAGCAATGCCCAGTTGGGCAAAAGATCGGATTCCAAATCCAACAACCACTCCGGCGAACTCTCGGTCTCGTCCGAAACAAGCCCGAGAGCCTCCGAGACGGTCCGATCCGGTACGACGCCGCGTAATTGGAAGCCGGCTCACCGGAGATCGGTTTCTGCTGGACCACCATTGATCTACTCCGGTGGAAGCGTCAATACCAGTATCAGCACTAATGCGAGTACTAATACAGCAACTTCTTCATCATCTTCTACTTCAATTGCCTCAACGACCACTGTGTTTCCAAGTGGCAATATATGCCCATCTGGGAAAATCGTAAAATCTGGATTGGCCTGCAGAGCAAGCAACAAGACTGATGTTTTGGGGTCTGGGTGCGGGAACTATGGTCATGGCAGCATAGTGAGAGGTGGAGGTGTAAAATTAGATTCAAATGTTAATACAAGTGGTGGGAGTAATGCTAATGTACAGTTGGGTGGAGAGTCTGTGATGGGGAAGAGGGCAATGGGGAACTCTGATCCAGAGGAGGTGAAGAAGGCTGGCAATGAGCTTTACAGAAGAGGCCATTTTGGTGAGGCATTGGCATTGTATGATCGTGCTATATCCTTGTCTCCGGAAAACGCTGCCTACCGGAGTAACCGGGCAGCGGCACTGACGGCGCTGGGGAGGCTGCCGGAGGCCGTGAGGGAGTGTGAGGAGGCTGTCAGGTTGGACCCTGGTTATGGAAGGGCGCATCAACGGTTGGGTTCTCTGTATCTTCGGTGAGAACTGTTGAAAACTTGAGACTTCATTAGTCAAAAATTGGCTTTTTCTTTGTTGTTGGTTTTGTTTCTTTGTTGTTTGTATGATTGTGTTTTCTAGGAAATTTAATTAGTTTACATTGCTGGTTCTCTTTGGGTGAATGTGATTGGTCTGTTTAGTTTCCATGTGCTTTGTGCTTAAGTTGTGTTTCTGATTGGTGTTGGTGCATCTGATGTGGGTTGTCTCTATGCGACATTGGTTTAGGCACTTCCAGCTTTTGCTTCAGTTTAATATTATTTGGATTGGCAAGGGATAATTTTTGATATCATTGTTCTCTGTTGCTGGCAGTCTGAGTGGTTTTTAGAACAGCCAATTAGGGGGGTTACTTTCTGAGATATCAATTTTCTCTGTTGGGTTCTTTCTGTTTCCCTGTCCTTACGAGTTCAGATATGTAATATTCTGTTGCCTCATCCTTGGTATTCTAGATTGTCGATTCCTTTGGATTTTGTTTCCATTGTAGAGCTTGCTGCTTGTAATTGAACTGTGTTTTCAGTTTTTTGAGAGAAAACTGTTTTTTTAAGTCTGAAAAGTACAAAGGACATCCATGGGTAATTTAATTACATAGTTCTTAGTTGTAGCCCTCCATTTGCTTCTAGAATTCTTTTAAGTTTTCCCCAGTTTATGTTTATGTTTTGATCCGTTCTCTATGTTGCATGTTACTCTGAACTATTCAAATTCATTCAGTGTCATCTCAGTTAATAACTTGGACACTTTGCAGTTTTGGGCAAGTTGAAAAATCCTACCGTCACCTCTGTATTCCTGGCCAACAGCCGGATCAGTCTGAGTTACAGAAGCTGAAGTCACTCGAGAAACATCTGAAACAATGTGAGGATGCCCGTAAGCTTGGCGATTGGAAAAGCGTGCTTAGGGAATCTGAGGCTGCCATAGCAACTGGAGCAGAGTCCTCTCCTGAGGTAGAACCTAGCTTGAAGTCTCACTTTTTCACATGGACATAGAACCAAAATTTTCAAATCACTTTAACTAATTAGAATAAAATTACAGCTAGTGGCTTGTAAAGCAGAAGCTCTATTGAAGCTACATCAACTCGAAGATGCTGAATCCAGCTTAACAAACATACCAAAGTTTGAAAATTACCCTTCTTCTTGCTTCCCAACCAAATTCTTTGGCATCCTTATTGAAGCTTATGTACTGTATGTGAGAGCCCAGGTTGAGATGGCATTGGGAAGGTAAGCACTGAAGTGGAAACTTAAAATTTTTAGCAGCTAGGGCTTTTAGAGTGAGTTAAAAAGGATATTAGATTTTTTGCAGGTTTGAGAATGCAGTAGTAGCAGCAGAGAAGGCTGGACTGATTGACTGCAGTAATGTTGAAGTTATGAGGGTATCAAATAAAGTGAAGAAGGTTGCAAATGCTCGTTCCCAGGGCAACGATCTTTTTAGCTCGGGAAGATTTGCTGAAGCCTGCTCTGCTTATGGAGAGGGCCTCAAATATGATAGCTCCAACTCTGTTCTCTATTGCAATAGAGCAGTTTGCCGGTCTAAGCTCGGACAATGGGAAGAGTCTGTTGAAGACTGCAATCAAGCCCTCAAGATTCAACCTAATTACACCAAAGCCCTTCTTCGAAGGGCTGTCTCTAATGCAAAGGTAAATTGTTCTTCATATGTGCATGTGGGTGGGCATTCCATTCTTTGAATTCATTTTTTGTTGATTCATATGTGATTTTTTGTTGATTCATATGTGATTTTTGGCGTCTTTTCGCGTGAATTTTATAGCTTGATCGATGGGCAGAGGCAGTAAGAGATTATGAGGTCTTGAGGAGGGACCTTCCTGGAGACAATGAGGTTGCTGAATCTCTTCACAGGGCACAAGTTGCGTTGAAGAAGTCTCATGGGGAGGAACTTCATAATGTGAAGTTTGGTAGTGAAGTGGAAGAAGTTTCTAGTTTGGATAAGTTTAAAGCTGCAATATCATCACCTGGTGAGCTTGATCCATTTTAATTGCTTAATAATTCAATCAATTCCAAGTATCTTGTCTAACTGAAGATTTGACGTTTCAGGTGTTTCTGTTGTTCATTTCAAAGTTGAATCCAATGAGAAATGTGAAGAAATATCCCCATTCATAAATATGCTTTGTGTTCGATATCCATATGTTAATTTTTTTAAGGTACGTAATTTTTTCATTGATCTATACTCACCTCATGTAAAAGAGATCATTCCACCGTGCCCCTACCATTTCAGATCAGATTTATTCAATTCTTGCATTAATTCATTGTACATCTCATAAGATTAGCAGGTTTTTCTGCCTTTTATTTCCCTTTATGATATGAGTCCAATTTTTTTGTGTTGTTTTCAAATTGCATTTGAATAACCAGGATTCATAGTGCTCATAATAGCATCATCTGTATCTATTTTCGAGGATTGACATTTACACGCTTTGTTGTTTGGTTGAAGGTGGATGTGGAGGAGAGCTTATCCATAGCGAAAGCTGAGAGCATAAGAACCATTCCAACATTTAAAATTTACAAGAACGGAGAAAAGGTTAAGGAGATGGTCCTTCCAAGCCATCAGTTCTTAGAGGACTGGGTGAGAACCTGCAGCCTCTAGCAGACATGCCCATTTCTGGTCTGTCCTCATATTTTATGGTAATTCTCCTAGTATTTACCATTAATCATTTCATACTAGGATTACCATTTTTACCTGTGACATAATCAGCAACTTAATTGTTTCAGAATTTAAAGGCAGAGAAATCCTGCAGAGAGAAATAGCTCGTTAGTCCACATTTGGAATTATATACATATATTTTTTTATTAATTTTCTCTCTAGATTATTCCATGCCTTTGGATTCCATTGGTTGTCCTTTTAAAGTTTTTTGCTTCATAATGCCAGCCTCATATTGTGTCCATGTTCCTGATTTTGAGTAAAGGAGCTGAGAAAAGTGTATAGTTAATTATTATGTCTCTTTGGTTGAGTATTGTGGAGAGAGAGAGAGAGGAGCAGGGGGAGATGTTGGCTGGTAGGTGGCATTGTGTAAGATCATGTTACATACACATTTTTTCAGATATAAACATTTACCTGCTTTTTCTTCTCACAGTGGTTTTTATTTTCCAATTTTGGATGGATGGTTCAATGTATCAGTATCAGTTTTGAGACCAGCTGCATTTATAGATTCATCTCGTATTTAAATATCTGCCCAAATTCATTTTTAGGAATTTTGTACCCAAATTCAAAGACTTGCCGTTTTACTTTTTCTTATTTCATAAAGATGGTATAAAGATGCCAAATAAGATGGTATAAAGATGTGGTAAGGTACACACGGCTAATTTTGGCTACATTATTGTTATAAGACCTCCAAAAAAAAATTACAAAAAGAGTGACCTAGATCCTCCCGTTGTGTTAGCAATCCTTGGTTTGAACATAGATTTACGTGTAACTTATCTGAAAAAAATCAATAGTAAAGTGCTTAAAAGTTTGGAGTCGTCACATTTTGTATTTATCCGGCTGTTAAGTTGCCTTGAGAAGGAAAGTGCTGCCCAAGCCCCCTAAGTTGAATCAACTTTTCATGACATGGATTATTATTATTATTAATTTAATATTATTGTTATTATTATTTTTGCCAAAGGAAATGGACGGTCGTGTTTTTCAGGTCATCTCCGGTCATAGGACTAAATGTAGTCAATGGCTTTAAATTTAGTCCTCTAAAATATTAATTTTTTCAATAAAAATGTATGGCTAAATTTTTCCATCTCCAACCATGCATGACTATATTTTAGGGTCTTCATATTTTATTATTTTGAGAAAAACTAAAGTACAATACTCATGCATTCCACAATTATGTATTGTTTAATTTAATTAAACTATTATTAAGAGACAATATTCTATATATGACACGCGTGTGTTGATAAGCATTTAACAAGATTTCTGATAAGATTTTGCGTCCATATGGCACGTCATATTCTGAAGGAATCTTAATAATTTTTCGGATATGATTTTCAAGTGACACATGTCGGTCCATGAGCAACTATCTAGATTTCCGATTAGATTTTTGTCGATGTGGCACCTCTTATCTTCATCTTCAAATGTCAGTAAATTGAATGTTTTCGATTCAATATCTCACAACTTCATCTCCTTTTTTTGTAAATGGAAGGATTGATGATGTCTTCCATAGACTGTGTATTTTTGTGAGATGCGTTCCCGAAGTCCAGTCCTTTTTGGGTTAGCACCCACAACGCTATCTTCTGAGACTTATGAAAGCCTTGCAAAGATGTTCATCTTCCACTCGTGACCATTTCGTCCCCTCAAAGTCTTAGACATTTTTCAAACAATGTGAATTTGACAAAAAGAAAGAGTATGGAAAGTTGTGAATAAGTAGAGAATGTGATATAATTTGTAAGAAATGTGGAATGAAATGAGTGAGAAATTTTTGACGTATTTATAGACATATTTTAAGTTTTTCAAAATTTTTAAAAATAATAATAATAAAGTCAAAAAAGGAACTTTTTATTATTTTTATAAAAAAAAAGAATATAAAAAAAAAGGCTATGTTTCAATGGTTAAAACATATAAAAAGGTTTTAAATAATAATATAAAAAAGTAACTTTTCAATCAATAGTTCTGACCTCCAACGATCAAAAACCAATTATATATATATATATATATATTAAAAACAAACGAATTTAAAAAGTTATCTATAAAAAAACCTAATAAACTAGTTGGACGTCAGTAGCCCTTTAATATTGGTTGTTGGATATGCAGTTGCACGAGATCTTTCGTGCTCTTACCCACGCATGATACTTTCTCTTCTTGGAAAGCACATGCATTGGGCCCACAAAAAAAAAAATTGGCCTGACCATGGAGGCTAAAGGGCCAAATGTGGACTTCAAATTTGGCCAAATTTTTTTTAGCCCATGACTGGAGATGGGTTTTACATTATTTTAGGGCTATATTTGGCATATGGCCTATGGTTGGAGGAGTTTTACATTATTTTAGAGCTATATTTGGCATGTGACCTATGGCCTCATGACCACTATAGGGCTTTTCCCAAAATGGTCTTGTTGTCAATGCCCTAAACCCTGAACAAGTCATCCATTACAATGTTACATGATGTTACAAATCTAAGACCACTTCCACCCATTTATCATGGCAAATGGCAAGTTAGGCCAGTCAGTTACTATTCACATGAATAGTATCTATCGTAGCAATACTTTTGTTGCTTTTCCACCCATTGCCATGACAACCCAATGGCAATTACTATCCACATGGGGTTAATTTTATTTATATGTATGAGATTAATAATAAAAAATTACTAAGTATGTATAAAAAAAAAACATTATGTATTTTTTGGTAATTTTTTAGAATTTTTTAGAATTTTTTAAAAATTATATTCTTCGTTGACATTAGCGCCTTCAGACAACAACTCGGGCTGTTCTTGCCTTCGGGCCTACCCAGTCTTGGTGGAGCCCACTATCTGCCGAGTTGAATTTGATAGCTAGAGTTGGTTTCTTTGGCCTAGGAGGCCTTATGCCCTGGCAAGTCTAGTCGGTGTACTTGCTCTAAGTGTTTTGATATTTCATAAATCTATGATATAGTATTACTAGATAAAAATGTGTTATAATATGAGTGACACCTTACAGTTACTAAATAAATACATGTTATAATATGAGTGACACCTTCCATGTGAATACTAATTTGTAATTGTATGGGCTTTTTCGTTCCGGCAGCTACTGATGGGTGCAGGCTCTGTAAAGAGCAAAATATGTGAAATTTTCCTTGAGTCTGAGTTCAATGATCAGACCCCAAGAATGCTTCAAAAGGATAGCTGAGCCTTAGGAAACACCTTGGTCTCTTTCACCAATGAAACCAATAGTTGCTTATAGATAAATTCTTTGCTTGGCTTGAGAAGTTTATAGCATGGAAGCTAATCACTCATGAGTTTAGCATGAAAGAGAGAGAGTTGTGATTTTCTATGAGAAACATAGATTCAAAGCAAGGGGGAAGGGATTTTAAGAGGATTCGTTGAGGAGAGAGAGGGGGAGAAAGATAAGGGAGGAGAAGTGGGTGGTTTGAGCAATTTTCCGGCAGCCTGTCAGACTCTGGAATGGCTTGCCAGAAGAGAAAATGAGAAGAGATTGAGGAATAGAGCTCGAAATTGAAGGGTTCCAAGGATGAGAGATGAAGCTTGCTCTATGGATGTGGGTTGCTTGCCCTTTTTTGAGTTGTTTTGTTGGGTAAAAGGTGCTTCCCTTTTATAGGCGCTGGAAGCTTCTTTTTCCCGAGAAACCCTAGTTGGTTCTCTCCAATTTTACCAAGTCTTCTCCTCCATTTCTCTTCTCTTCCTTCGATTCAACCTCTTTTTATGAAATCTCTCCCAATCCAAATACACAGAGATAAGATTTTTGGGAGTTTTAGAGTCTTCCCGTAGCTGTCCCTGTGGCAATCTCCTATCTTTGGCTACCATATCTCCTTCTTTCCTCCCTTATTTCGTGGCAAGAGCTGGTATGAGAAATGAGTGGGTAATGTCGCTGGTCTGAAGGGTGTTTTGCTCAAGTATCCTTTGGTTTTTGGATGGCCTGTGTTGGGATTTGTCTTTGGCCATGTGCTAGAGATTCCTAGCAGCCTGCATACATAGGTAACCTTTGGCTTTTGTTGTGGTTTTGGCTGGAGACTTTCAAATATTTTATAGGTCACTTGGGCCATTCTTTAAGGTAATGGGCTAGTTCACTAAGGAGATGGGCCAATTTTCTAAGGTAATGGGCTACCATTTTCTCTCTTTCATGCTTATCCATATATTTGGGCTCAAGAAATGAGCTTGAATTTTGGGGCTCCCAAGCAGCCCAAAACTTCCTCCTTGGACCATCAATGGGCCTATTGAATACTCAGTAACCATCCATGCCACAACCCGCTCAGAAGCCCCAGACATTCGTGTGACTTGGGCCTACTTAAGCTTGTAGCGTGGCGTGTTGCTTATTTTCTTGGTGTGGCATGTGTGCATGCGTATATGACGAACTCTTGCATACCTAAGTTAGGTGTCTACTCGGTTAGAAATATATTTGGGCCCAACCTTGGATTTTTTGAACCTCAACAGTAATATTGAGAACTAATAACACTAGATAATCATTTGACAAGGAATGGGTTACAGTTGCTCCACCAATAGTAACAGCACATCAACATTTGACAAGGAGGTGGTTACAATTGCTCCACCAATAGTAAAGGCACATGATCATTTGACAGTCACACCGAAAAATTTCTTGACATGTTAAACGCCATATTTAACGCTAGATAATGGTCACATAGGTGGAATATGATCTATTTTAACGCTAAAGAGAAAAGTGACACAATTCAAATTTTGGGAATGTTAAAATCCAAATATTGAATTAAGTAGGGAGAGGCTTAGCTCAGTTTGTAAGCATGTAATGGTCAAGGAAGGCCCATAGCATGTGCGGGCTGCTCTAACGGACAGAACCTCCTAAAATTAGGGGCCTCCAAAACCTTTAAGCCCAGCTACAAAATAAATTTTTTTTTTTTTAAAAGGCCCCCGGCAGCATATTGAGCTTTCACCCCTTCAAATGAAAATGGGCCTGTTTGCATCTAAATTAACTTTTATTTTTAATTATAAAAATAAAAGTTAATTAACCTCTGGTCTTTTCCAAAATGTCCCTATTATTGTACCCTTTTTTTTTTCTTCCCAAACGTGTTCGGCTTCCCAACATGTTCTTCATGACTCTTCTCCTTTCTCCCTCTCAGTCTCCCAAGTCTCAATCTCTCTCTTTCAAATTTCTTTTCCAATTTCGCCAAAGGTATTGTGGTTATGCTATCCAAGTTAGATGTCGTATATTAGATTTGGATTTCAAAGGCATGATTGCAAGAAACCTAGAAAATCAGGTGAATCCCAAAATTTTCAACTTTATTACCAATTCTCAATGAATTTGATACTTTAAATCATAATGTTCCGTTTAAGCCTTCAGGATTCATTAATTTGGGATTAATAATTTGTTCTGCATATCTATTTGCACACGCTCACGTGTGCGTTAATTTGCTTTTTTTATTTTTATAATTTTTTTATTTTTTATTTTTCTCAATTTTAAATTAATAGATTAATTTAGGCCAAATTAAACCTCGAAAGTGCGCAAATCTTATTATAGTATAGTTAATGCAAGTACGAGTATCGTTCTCACATAGAGTTTCTATTACGAGAAAACGATGATTAATTGAAAAGATGAATTCTTTTACCCAAACCAAAGGAAACTAGCGATGTAGAAATTCCTATACATTATCATGTTTGGGCACAATCAATGACTGATTTTAGAACTAACAGCAACCGATGAATGCTATTCGGTCTAGTGTCATCAAGTTTTCACTTTATTATATATAGAAGTTCTTTAGTTCAAATCTTATTAACAATAATTTTGAATAAAAATAACTAATAGATAAAAAAATTTAGAAAGAAAAGCAAAACTTAACTAAACAATACTAAAACCTTAGATAGAGTTATTCCTTATGTCACCAAATCCTCTATATTACATAAACATAGATAAGTTACTTCCATTTAATATCTTATTCCCACTTGCTTCTTTTTTTTTTAGGACCTTTCCTATTGAGAGGGCGATAATATAATAAACTCATTAGGACTAGACCTGAGGGAGTAAATACTCCAAACCACTTAGTGGGTCCTTTGTCTTTCCCACTTGCTTCTTAGTTGTTTAGAAAAAGAGAAAAAAAAAACAAAAAAAAAAGGAAAAAAAGGAAAAAAAGAAGAAGAAACATCAAAAGCCCATTGATTTGAACAAGAACTAATTAAAACCCATGCATAACCATGCAAATGCCTCACTGGCGCCAAAGTTAAGCAAATGCCTCAACAGGGAAGGTCTTTGTGATCCCGGCAAGGCTCTTGAAGTGAATCTTCCCAGTTGGTGGCTCATCCACTGTGATCTCACTGACTGGAGGCCACAGCACCAGCTCCTTGGCCTTCACGCCCTTGAGCTTCTTGATCCTCTTCTTCTCAATGTAGCCGGTGATTTCAGTGTCATAGCTCACAAGCTTGCTGATAAGTTTGAACTCGTGCTCCGCCTTCTTCTCTTGCACGATCCACATGTACCCCGTGCTTTCGACAAACCCGACTTCGATCACACCGACCAAGGGAAGAACTCCTTGAGGGAGTTCGAATTTTTGGAGAATAGAGGCTGCCAGTTTCAAGCCTTCTTCGTGGCCTTTCTTAACTATGGCCCCTTCTTTCTCTGCCATGCTTAATGATTAGCTTGTGGTTATGTTAATTAATTTTGTTAATGGAAGGAAGATGAAGTCTTAAAACCATTTATATAGCTAATACCAAGTGCAATGGAAACAAACTAGATACATGGTGGAAATCGAAGTATGTGCTTCGTTTTAGTCGTCACAAGTATTGTTTCACTTTGCTATCGTCCCACATGTTTTCTCTATATTAACTAAATGTTCATCACTAGGCCATCACAATCACACAAATTTTTTAATATTATTATTTTTGTTTTTACAAACTGTCTTTATAGTTTAACTAATTTGTATTACATATACACTTAATTGTTCTAGTTCCCCTTGAAAGTATGATCAAATCTTCTATTATCATTTGGTAATCGAAGTGACTTACATTACCCTTTAACCAATTTTTAGCATTTGACTTTACCTTCCATTGTCAAGTGTGTCGTAAAATTCATTAAAATTGTTGACATGACATGAAATAGACTTATTAAAAATATGTCATGTCAAATTTCAACAATTCGTGTCATGGCTTTGTTGACATTTTCGAATGTTCTGATTTTCTTTGAAGGAAACCTTGTGTTTATAAAAGATCATTTGAACATATACGTGAAGAACAGAATCACTATATATTATGACAACGGAAGCTTAAAAATTAAAATCATGAGCAAAAACAAATCTTTTTCCCATACCTTTAAGCCTAAAGGATTGAAGCACGTAGACTCTTCTACATTGTCTAGAGAGAGATAAGAAGTTCCTTTATACCTTTGAAGCACTACCTTGAGCAAAGCTCTAGGTCGATCACCTATGGAGGGCCTTCACCAAAAGATTCTCCAAGAAAAAACTACACAAATAAGCATGGCCTCTAATTTCATACACAACAAAAAAGAGAACATGGAGAAGAAGATGAGAACACAAAGAGGTGTAGGTGCTAGCAACACCTCCTAGTGTGGCCGGCCATGGTCAGGTGAGAGTGAGAGTACTTCAGTTGCCTCACTCAATTCCCAAAACTTTAAAACCCTAAGATGACTCAAGGTACTATTTATAGGCTAGGGCATTTAAGTGAACCCATATAACTTAAAAGGACCCATGTGAGTCATCAAATGGGTCAAACCCATTAACAATACCCCTACGATCGGTTTTCCTTGCTTGTTGGGCCTCTTGGGATTATTCACTTAAGTTTTCATTTACAACTCATTTTACAAGCCCAATTGACATTGAACGCCGAATCTAATTTCAATACAATTTATGAGCCTTAATTAATCAATTTATTTATATTAACTAATTAAGCCTTGCTCATAATCTCTTAATTAATTTCCATCACTCGGCTTTTGGGGCGTGAGATTCATTAGGTTTTAATCGACGAGGTAGTGGGCAATTTGGACTCTTCCTTAATTGATTGTGAATTAAAACCCTTTTTAATTCTCCTTATTATGAGGATCCAGTTATGGCATGTCCTCAAGGCTTCCACAAACTATGAGTGACGTTTAGCAACATTTTACGGTTACGTAAGCTAATATAGAATGAGGTGGAGAACCTATTCAGTTAGAATTATAATGTAATACGGTGGTCTTTCTCTAACTCAATGCTCTTAATCACATCATTAGGGCACATAAAACAGGTTAGGCCCCTAATGTGAAATCCAAGCTTATATGACTAATACAAGTACGATTGGAATCAAGAACAGAAATATTGATAATATCGATGAAATATCGGGTATATTATCATTTTTTGGGGAGAGATATATTTTTTAACATATCTGTGTATTTATCGTATAAATATCAATAATTTTGGAGAAATTTCGACACCGATAATATCTTTTAATTATCATCAACATTTCGTCAATATATCGCGATATGCACATGGAATAGAAAAAATAATGAAAAGGCTTATGCGCGCACATGGGGATTCAAACTCGTGTCCATTCTTCCTTCAACGCCTTATCCACCACACTACTGATGACTTTGTTATACACAAAACCAACCCTTTCCCTACTCTTCATATCCCATGCCTTTTGGGACTGAATTGAGCGACTCATGGAAAAAATTTGAGATCCAATCTTTATTGCTTATGGGCAACGTCAAACAATCTTGAATCCATATGGGTGACACGTTAACAATTACATGCAAAACTATTTTGGGAATTTATTATTTGATGACTACTTTTTAAAGTACACGTACTCTACATATATCTAAAGATGATGAAGACAGTGAAAATTTTGAACCTCATAGGAACTTTATGTGGTACTAAGTCACTCATGTATCTTATCATGCAATGTATAAAGTGTAAAATATTGTAGTAAATTATTATGGTTTGTTTAATCTTCTTTCATTAATTACTACATATTTTCTACACTCATAGTGTTTGTTAGTTAGCTATATAATCAACTTAAATCAATCAAAACCACTATGCAATGCATTTCCTTCCAATTTTGTGTGTTAACATAATAGATAATTGACTAAATAAATATCCTCTAAACTTTCAATCAAAATTTCCAAGTTTTTCTTACAATTTCCTTGGTTTTTATTCAATTGTTACCGTTATCGATAATTTTCCGATATTTTCATGTTTTTCGACCCTCGATATTTCTTAAACCCTCAATATTTTAGACCTTGATTGGAATTACTATTTTCAATCATACCTAGTGTTTCAGTCGAAGACTCCTGAATCATATCGTCAGAACATTCTCTCTCATTACTTAAAGTAGAGATTCCTTGTTGTACACTCGCCTCCATGAATTGATCATGAACCCCCACCATACCTTATGGTCATGCCCCAAGGAACACAATGCTTTAGTATGACCAAAGGCTCACAACACTTCCATGAGACAACTGTGATGCATCTGGTCGATGACTAATTTACATTATTGCAACTATGGAGATCTTGTTTGACATGTAGGTAAAACTTTAATACAAGATCCCTCAGTTGATCTTGTTCAGTGAATTCACTCTCTAGTGGACATATATACACTTATTTTAGTGTTTCTACACTTAAGTTTTACTTTCAAAATTGGACCTAATTGTTCGAGTCCCAAAGAAAAAAAAACTCTAGCTTTAGTCTCTCTATGTGACTTCCAAAGAAAAACTTAATAGAGGGGACAGAGGAAGAAGCATCACAAACAACCCTTCTCTCCTCTCTTCTCTTCTTCCCTTATTTTTCTGGACTAGTGAAAATATAAATAAATAATTAACGAAGTTACTCTTCTTCTTCTTCTTCTTCTTCTTTTTTATTTTTAATTTTAAATATATTTAAAAACTTCAAAATTGGCCTAAAAACAATTTATAACGAACCAAAATTGGTCGTACTCAACTTGAAAAAGAAATTAAAAAAAGCGACTGATAAAAGTTAGGTCTTTGTCAAGTGGATTTGAGCTCACACAGTTTACTGAGAATCATTTCAGAAAATTGCTACACTAATAATTATATATAATAAAAAATAAAAAAAGGGGAAAAGAACAGTAATAAATAAATAAATAAAATCGATGAAATAGGGCGCATATTTAAACGGATTAGTAGGTGATAAAATTAAAAGAGCAGAGACAAACGCAAAAGAGAAAGCAGAGCGAAAATGGCGATGGTGAGTGTGAGCAAAGCGAAAACGAGAGGTCCCAACCACAAGATGTCTCTGGAAGATTACCTTCTTCTCATTCAGTCTAACTCCAACCTCCATCTCACCGCATCAGATCTCAATCAGGTTCTTCTTCTTCTTCATCATCTAATTTAGCTACATCTTTTACTTTGATTTTGAAATGGAATATTAATTTCTTCTTCATCTCGGAATTTCGGTTTTGCAGATCCTCGGCATGCACGGGTACAGGAAAATCCACGGAGTCAACAAGGTGAGAAAATTCATTCATTCTTATCTTCTGTTTGGTTCCAGAGAAAAAGAAATTGATGAAATGTTCATCGATTACATATCATGATGATTTCCATTTCTTCTCTAGCTTAGTTTGTTGTTTCTTATTTCATTGAAATTTGCTTATATCTTCCTCGATTTTTCTTCTCCATCACATTTTCCTCTTCTTTTCCCCTTTCTTCAACTCTGTAGCAACGTCTGAGCGACGCCGTGAGCTCAATGTCCCTGGTCCAGCCTGCTCGCTCTACGCTCAAAGACGGCATCTCGCCGTTTGCAATCACGGCGCAGGAGGACGTCATCGCTGCCCTCGACGTGCTCAAGTGGAAAGAGTGCTGCGTCACCTCCATTGAAACCCTAAGCTCATCGAAACACGCCCACTGCTCCCCTCTTACAAGCCCCTGCCCCGACGTCGCCAAGCACAAGAAGCATCAGCAATCGGCGCCCTTACCCCTGAATTCGGTAGCCTACGGCGTCGTTTCCGCTCTGGACGGTGCTTCCTTGTCCTCTGGGGCTTCTGAGACCACTCATCCGGCGAAGGAGTCGGTGCAGGAGAGAAAGAGGAAGAGGTCGCCGAGTTGCGGCGGTGGCGCCAATTCTACTGCTTTGGCCTGCGTTTCGTACGAAGCGTGCTGACGCGGTAATGAATGGTCACGACTCACGCTTTGTGTGCGCATTTTTTTTTAAAATTTTTTTGTTTTTGTTTTTTTGGTTTTCGTTTTTCGTTGCGTGTCTGAAATTTGGGTTTCTGTTTTTGTTTCGCAACACCGAAAGCATTTTCGTCTTGGCGGGAGTTTGACACGCGGTTGGTGCTCGCAGTGGTAGATCTGTGATATTCGTAGAAGGAAGGGGTGTTTCTGTACATTCTCTTCAGGCAGTGGTAGATTTGTGTTTCGAAAGTAGTATCGACGAATTGATAACGATCTAAATGTATTGGTTTGATGACTGGAATACAATGAAATTGGGATTTTAATCTTCTTTTTTTTATCTCCTTAATTTTTACCATGGCTAAAGAAATAGATACCAATAGCAAAACACATTATATGCGAGAGATTCACAAGAAATCAATCCCAAAACATAAGAATTCAAAATTATCTGAAACCCATCCGAAGTGACTTGGAGTTGGATTTGGTGGCTTGAACGGTACTATCTACCTCCCGAATTGATTTTCTTTTCTTAGAATTTGATGAGGAGAAGGAAAGAGTTGGGCTGGGTTGATGAGCCAAGCTTGATTGAACAGAATCGTTGTCGCTGTAGATGTAGAGATTGGTTATATCAGCAAGAGGCTTCCTCCTTAATCTCATCTTCTTATAGCATTTCTTGGAGGAAGACCCGTTTCCGGGAACCGGGTTGGTGAGCTTTGCCCTTGCAGTTGCAGAGAAAGGAGGGATCACGTTCTCCTTGTTGCTGTGGCCATGGCAACCAACGACCTCCTCCATGAATGATAAAAACTTCGAGGAGGCACAAACAAGAAACTTGGTGTTACTGGTTGAGTTGGGGAGGGAGTTGGGGCAGCAGCAGGGAAGGAGTGAGGTATTTATAATGTCTGTGCGATTGGGTTCTAAATTCTAATTCTATTTTGGAGGGATATTTGAATCTCGGGTTGTTTTTTCTTCTTCTTCTTCTTTGTATTCTTAAGGTTAAATTTTGGGGTTTTGAATTTTGTTTTCAAGAAAGGAGGGAGTTGGGAATTGACTTTTGTTTTGCACTGAAATTTTGAGGTGGCAACTGTGGCAAATGACAAAGTCTACAAAAGTAGAAACTTTAGGCGGGGAGTGGAAGGAGCCAAATCCCAAAACCAAATGTCCATTTGGCTTCTCTTATGTTATTTTATTTTAATAATTGATTTGGGCCATCATCAAACGTGATCATGCTCATGTCACCAATAAAGGCGGGGACAAGTCAGCATGCCCGGCTTTAAGAAGCATTCACAATCACGGTTTAGGGTTTGGGGAGCTTTGGAAAATTGTGACTTTGATCAACCCTTTTCTAACAAAACACGTTAATGGAGTAGTTTGATGATGTAATTGAAAATGTGTTCAATTTTCTTTTTCTACACATCCTTCCTCACGTGAAAAACCACTCTTTTTCTTTCTTCTTCTGTATAAATTTCTTATTTCTTTTTACGGAAATTCAAATTTTGAACTGCCATGGGTGGGTTTCATTTAAACGTAGGATAATTTTAATATCTTTTGTTATTTTCTTTTTAATTGTTTTTAGCATACTTAAAGTGACATAAGCATGAAAAATTGGACCGGCTTGTCACGTAATCATTTAACAAACAAATTAACAAACTCATTAACGCTTATTAATTTAAAATGCGGCCCAAAATTTGGGGGTTTTGTGTAGTTAACTCAAAAAGTTATAATTTTTTTCTAACTGAGAAAAATTCTGCACTAATATCCAGATAAATAAAAGATGATTCTTGTATTGAAAATTACAATGAACCACAATCTAAGAGTGTTAGAAGAGACAAAATCTGTATATTTCTCTGTTCTTTTTTTTTCATTGGTATGAATTTGTATCTACGATGAGATTGACGAGGAACCAACCTCAAAACATTACAAAATTTGAAATTGCAGAAACAACAAAGGAAGAAAACACGTAAGAAAAATTATCTGAAACCCATCCTCAGAGACTTGGAGTTGGAGCTGCTGACTTTACTAGAATTCGTATTATCCTCCTGGGTTGATTTTCTTTTCCGAGAATTTGATGCAGAGCCAGAGACAGAGGAAGAAGAAGAAGAGAAGGGAAGAGTTGCGCTTGGTAGATGATCCGAAAGGCAGAAACTTGATTGATTGCCGTAAATGTAGAGATTAGTTATATCAGCAAGAGGCTTCCTCCTTAATCTCGTCTTCTTATTACATTTCTTGGAAGAAGACCCATTTTCAGGAACTGGGTTCGTCAGATTTGCAATGGCAGAGGAAGGAGGGAGGTTCTCTTTGTTGCTGTGGTCGGGGCAAGCAATGGCCTCCATTGATAAGAACTTCAAGACGCATAAAATTTCTGAGAGTTGGGGAGAGATGGAGGAGATGGGCTTGGGGCAAGAGCGGAGAAGGTGTGAGGTATTTGTAATGTTTGGGCGATGATGGGTTCTAATTCTATTTTGGAGGGAGTTTTGAAATTTTTATTTTTATTTTTATTTTTGTTATTTATTATTTTTATTTTTCATGTTTGTTTTTCTTCACGTGAAAATATTCGGTGAAATTTGATTTTTGATTTTTATATTTTTTTTGTTGGTGAAAATTGAGTTTGTTTAAAAATTTCACGGCAGCTTTGCTCTTTAATTGGGGGATTTTCAAAATTTTGAGATGACATCTGGCAAGTGCCAAAGTGTGAGAATGAGAGAGGGTTGAAACAAACTTGGCGGGTCTTCAGTCGGAGGAGGGTGCGAGCCAAAAATGAGAAAAGCACACGAAAAGGAGAAAGTTTGGGCGGGGAGTGGAAGGAGCCAAATCCCAAAACGGGATGTCAACGAATTCTACTTTTAATTATGTTTTTCTAGTTGGCGCCATATCAGTAAATACGATATTATGATGCTCTCATGTGAAAAAAGACACGTTCTGTAGGAAAAAAAGCCACATCAGCATTTTAACAGAATTTTTAACGAAACTTGGCAGTAAGAATCAACTTAATGTATAGAAAGTAACGTTAAGGATTATCATATCACAAGAAAATCATAAATAACCAGATGTGATAATTTTGTGAATCTCAAGTACGATATGTGAAATAAACCATTATTTATCAAAGAATGTAATCTAAAAAAACTTAAATTCTGAGATTATTAATTTTACCTTTTTTATGTAGTTGTGTGTTTTTGTTATGTAAGATGACATTATTAATTTACCTTTAAAATTAACATAAATTTGATGAAATTGACAGAAAATATGGTTGAAAAATCAAAATGAAACTCGAGTAAAATTTGAGGGACCTTTACCCTAATTAAACTCTTAAAGTAGAAGGGTTGATTAAATATTTTTCTATAACTAGACTAGAGGTGGGCTTTTCAATTGCAACTATGTTTAAGAATTTAGTTAAAGTATCATATAACATCAAAGTCGTCAACTAAATAACATAATTACCACCCAGTTGCAGATGACAAACTCTTTCATCTAAGCACTGTTGGTCTGGATAATGAAGTTCATGTATGATTTTCCTATTATATTCAATTTGTTTTTGGCATTTTATCACAAAACGTTCCTGACATTTGCGAAACTATCAGATTGCATCCTTAAAGTTTTTTTGTATCACTCATGGCCCCTAACGTTAATAGAAATGCTCTTAAATAGTCCATCTGTTAAAAAAGCTGTTAAGTCTAGGGATATAATCGTCAAATCAATCCAAAATTATAAATATATATATTTTTATTTCCTTCCCTTCTCTCTTTCTTTCTTTCTTCTTCTTTCTCTCTATCTTGTCTTCTTCTTCTTCTTTCGTCCGTACGTGTGGCTGAAAAGTTGTCCAGGAAGAAATCGGAGAGGTTCACTTATCTTGTTGCTGCGGTGATGTCCAGCTTTGGTATTACTTCCATGGCTGTCATGGCTGTTTATTACAGATTTTACTGGCAAATGGATGTACCCAATTTCTCTATGCTCCCTAAACAGCAAAAGTTACGAACTTTATCTTCTCTGGTTGAGTTTTTGAATTGAGTGATTTTGTTTTCTGTGTAGGGTGGGAATGTGCCTTTGTTTGAAATATTGGGTACATTTGCTCTATTTGTTGGTGCTGCTGTAAGTTCTGTTGATGCTTTTTTTGGGATGTCAACTTAGATAGATGTGGAATGGTGGATGATAGGTGAAGGTGAGGACCTGCAACATGTGTGTGAATATTTGGGCAAGCGATAAATAGAAAGAAGACAAGATATACATGGTTCACCCTTAATGAATGGGCTACGTCTATGGAGAAGTATGTTCTCATTATAATAATGTATGATTACATTTGTACATGAGGTTGGACCCAAATATAAAGATAAGAAAGGGGAAGCCTAGGACTAAAGATAAAGCCCAGCCCAGGATCCAGAAGAGAGTGTCCAAGGCCCAAGGGTCTAGATCCAAGACCCGGATCCTCTTCTAAGTGAAGAGAAGTCTTCTTTTATAGGTGAGGGGGAGTCTCCATCTCTTGTAGTTTTCCGATGTGGGACTCCTCTTGCTCGGTTAGTCACGGCACAAACAAGTTCACTGGCTGTTTCTCAATTAGGGAAACTTAATTAAATTAAATTGATTTTGAAGTTTTTTTCTTTACACTGAAAACTACTAAATCGATTTGGATTTTATATATGTATATTTTAGGTGGGAATGGAGATTGGGGCAAGATGGGCTCATAAAGTTCTCTGACACGCTTCTTTATGGCATATGCACGATGTTTGCTTCGAATTTTGCTACTTTTTGTTATGTCTTTGATGCCAACAAAATTTTGAGTTTGGAATTTTGTTTCTTTTCATTCACTGGGAAACCAGCAATGAAAGAAACATGACAAGCTTGAGTTTTTATATTGTTTTTCCATTCAGTTTCTTAGTAACCAATCAGTGTTTAATATTTGATATGAACTTTAATTGCAGTCTCACCACCGACCCAGAGAAGGTCCATTCGAGCAGAGAGAAAGAAGAAGAAGAAAAGAAAGAGAGAGAAGAAGAAGAAAGAAAGAGAGAAGGGAAGGAAATAAAATAATTTTTTATATAAATAATTTTAGATTGATTTGACGATTATATCCCTGGATTTAACAGTTTTTTTTTAACAGATGGACTATTTAAGAGCACTTATATTAACGTTATGGACCATGAGTGATGCAAAAAAACTTTAAGGATACAATCTGATAGTTTCGTAAACGTCAGGGACATTTTGTGATAAAAAGCCTTTATTTTTTTTGGATCTTCTTGCTCATTCCCATTTCTTAATAATAACGATGAGCACGTATATTGTTTATATGGAAAATTCTCTTATGCCAAAAGTTTTTACAAGTTCTCATAATTGGTACTCAGCCATCATTCTTCAATTGAGTTCATAAAATTCATCTCATTAATTCATTATTAGGGTGGGGCACCGTTTAGTTTGGTCCAGTTTATCTTTCGAATTAGAATCGAAATCAAAACAAACAAAGTTTGGTTTGATTTGGTTTTCATACAAAGTGTCTAGAGGAACATAAACAAACTAGATCTATATGATTCTGGTTCAATTTGGTAAATTTTCGGTATGGAAGAAGAGAAAAAGAGGAAAAGGTGAATAAGAGAGAAATGGAAAGAAGAGAGAGAGATAGAGAGAGATAAATAAGTGGAAAAGAGAGAAAGATGGAGGCGCAACAAGAAGAATGACTACGGTTCACCATTAGTTGGGTATAAATTGGGATTAAGACATTTGGGTATTACTTGGGTTAAGGTATATCTAGATATTACTTGAGGTTACTAATGTTAAAAAAAATATTAATTAGGCTTACTGAAAAAATTGGATATGAATTAATAAGTAAACTTAACATAACCAGTTCGTTTTAGTTTGGATCGATTTTCCCAAGGCAAGAATCAAAACAGGAACCGATTGACTTTTTTGATCATCAGAGTTTATTTTCAATTTTTTTGAATCCAATTCGGCTCGCTTCACCGGTTCACTGATTCACTGGTTGAAATGCTCACCCTTACTGATTTTCAACCACCACCATCTCATTTATACACTTATGAAAATTCTATCTGTGGCTTGAGTGCAATTTTGTCACCATATCAACCAGATGCCTTAAAGAAACACCATTACTTCTGCAACTACCTATAAACCTAAGTTCTTTTCCCTTGAGTGCAATATTGGAATCATTGACTCTAGCTTTCAAGTGGAAGGGATCATTCGTTTAAGGACAAGAGTTCAATTCCTCACTGTAACTTCAAACTTATTGGGGCCAAAAACAAACAAAGGTCTAATAGCTTTAAAAAAAATCATGAAAATAGATATGAATCCTGCCAAGGACTTAGGTTATGGGATCTTTATTTCCAGAGTTTCTGCATGGGTAAAAAGAGGTACTGATCCAATCAGTTCCATTTCCAAATCAAAAGTTCGAGGGGCTATAATAATCATATCAAATTATTACTATTTGAAAGAGATATCTTTTAGTTGTATCATAATCCAGTCAAAGGATGGATTGGAGGTTCTTAACCCCATTTGGTGGGCTGGCTTGGACTGGTTAGGATAGACTTTGAAGCATTGGATTGAGTTGGCTCGGACTGGCTAGGTTTTGAGTCATGTCCTATTTATTCTTGCACCAAACAACAGACTGGAATTAACTTTATTTTCTTTAATAAATCAAAATTTTATTTTAATTTTTTTATTAACAATAATTCCAACTTTTTTCCACATATCGAAGAGAACCCCTCAAATTTTGCGAAAAGTCTTTAACCAGAGGCAAAATCCTAATCGAACAGTCTATACCCAGAAGCAAAATCCTAATCAAACGAAGAAGATAACTCATATCTAATAGAATCTTGACCTGTTTGAGTAATTTTCAATGTGTTGTTCAAGTCCAAGGTTAGAAGTGGGGATGAAGGGGATGAAATAGGTATGTCTCTGTTAAAAATCAATGCTTTATTTGCGAGTGTTTTGTTGCGACGGATAGCTGAAGATGGAACCCTCTATATTTTGTTCAATGAAAGCCAAAGTGAACTTCTCTGATGCAGAGACTAAAGGGGATGGAGGAGGAGAGAGGAGAGAGAAGGAGAGCAAGGAGAGAGGAGAAGAGCGAGGAGAGAGGGGAAGAGAGAGAAGAGAAGAATTTGAGAAGAGGGGTGCTCGGTCTCACAGAGAGAAGAGGCTCAGTCTCACAGGGGAGAGAAAACACAGAGAAGAGAGAAGAGGCGTGCTTGGAAAAGCGTCGGATTCTAAACCCACATCCGGGCTTGGGTTCTAGAGCCATAATTTTTTGGGACATGGATCTTATGCCCATATCCAGTCCGAGAAACACTTAAACTTACCAAACAATAGGCTCGTTTGGGAATGATTCTGGATATGCCAAAAAGCACTTTTATAGAATTACTTCTCCAAATAATCATCTTAAGCAGTTTTAAATGATTTTATGGAGAAGTGCATGAGAGGTGATTCTGCTCAGAATCACTTAAAATCACTTAAAGTGATTATACGGAGAATCACATGAGAGGTGGTTCTCTCTATAAGTGATTATGGCTTATTTAGAATCACTCCTAAACGAGCCTAATGATTAGGACCCATGTCCATTTTAATTGAAAATATCTAATCAAGTCCAGCCCACCAATCCAACCTAGTGACAAACTCTATGCAAGAACGGCAATTCTACTTTTGAAGTTGTGGTGGAAAGACGTGTTTGGAAAGACTTTGTGAGATAAAAAGAGCAAACCACTAAGAGCCCATTCTCCCCAGGGCCACAAGCTACACAACCATCGCCATCACCACCATCACTGTTCAAATACCACCACCAGCGACACCACCCGGCAATAGCTCTGGCATGGCGCCTTGACAAGCATAAAAAATAAAAAATAAACAAAACATGCGCAACAGTGCATCCACTCAACAGACGAGATAATATACTTTGCAAGCTTGATATTTTCATTTGAGCAACTTTGTACAAACCAATTGACAAAAATTCATTTCCCAATAACCAAAGGAAAAAGAAAAACCCTAAACCCTTCAGAAAATATCAATCACAATCTGTCATCGGCCTCAGAAATCAAATGTTGTTTTTTCAAAACAAAGTACTTACGGTATAATTGAGATACTAATCAACATTGGCAACAACCGACACATTTTGAAACCCATGATTCAAAAAATGAACAAAAAATAGCAATTGAGATCTACCTTGGCATTATGATCGTACAAAGTTTAAGCTAGCCCTTTGAGGAGGATGAAAGTGATTATCAACAAGGACTGATGGGCTTGAAAATCTCGATGTTTAGTAGTACATATGTTATAAGACTAAAGGCATACATTATGTTCAACACACAATTGAAAAATGAAATTCTGAGAAATAAGCTCTCGTCATTATTCACCACTTGCATACAAACGGGTCCACTCCTTTGCTGCATAATTCAAGAGAAAAAAGAATTACTACACGTAACAAAAGTATTCTGCAAATACAGGTTAAAGGTATGGAATTTATGTTCAACAAATCGAGTAAAATGACAAAAGCATGAAATAGAGAAAAATTTCTAAGCTCTGTACAAAGTGACAGATTTGATAAGCCTCTGCTGCCATTAGCCATGACACTTTTAAAATTACACGTGGCTAATATCCCAATATAAACCATACTTGAGAAGAGGAACATAATTGATAATACCTGTCTCAACAGCTTCTGCTTCATTTGTCTTCCAGTGCTTTGCAATGTTCTCGGAAAGTGGATCATCCGGGTTTGGAGCACTCAGAAGTGCTTGGATGCTGATCCAGTGAAACATGATAAAATTGTGTTACTAGTCACTTAATATATCATGACACAGGAGCATGAGAATACAGAGATAACATATTTTAATTTATTGTGAGAATTAACTTCTTTGAGATCCCATTTCAGAACAGAGCTGAAATGTTGTATTCTGGTAATGAAAAATGTCACCTCAGCAATACTGTTCGGATTTGGAGGGCTGGACTCCATTTGTCCTTCAGGATATCAAGGCATATCCTCCCAAGCTGCCAAAAGAAAACCCTTTCTACTAAGAAACATCAGAGTTGAAACAATGGAAAGGAGTGAAAGGAATGAAAGGTGAAAGCTACTTGCCTTATCAATGTTAGGATGATATATTTTGGTGAGGAAACGAACCTGTCAAGGGGAATAAGAAAAATAGAGGACAAGACATTGTTCAGCATTTGACATTACCAAAACACCTATGGTGAGCTGACATAGTGCTAAGAGAGCAATATTTTTATGGAACCAAACCAGCTTCCTCTTTACAAAATTCCAATTACAATAAAAAAGTCTGTAGGCCAAAAGCATGAAACTCAGCAACTGAAGATTAGAAGAGATGTAAACTATCAGTTTCAGTAAAGTTATTGGATAAACTAGAACTTGGACACTCAAGTCTACTCTCTTAGTCCCAAATTTAATAACATTTTGCATGAATCCATCCACAAAGCATATGGGGCTACGTGCACAGGTCAACTTGGCAACTGGAAAATTTCACCTTAAGAACATAATAGAGAACATATATACTTGCTGACAATAAAGTAACTGTTTTTGGTACAAAAACTGTACAGCCTACAAATTGATGGAAGTGATCTGCCGAAACCAAATTTGATCACGACAAGTATGTTCTTCAATACCATTGGCATCTAACCTATACCATAAAAACCCCTCCATTTTATTTTTATATTTGTTACAAGAACCTGATTTCATAAATATAAATAACATTTCAAAACAGGGGAGAAGTTTTCCATTGGACACACTTGACTACTCAAGTACAACTGCAAAACAGAGTAAAAACATCCTAACGTTACATAAATGAATCTAAAATACAGCAGCACTCCAATCATAAAATAAAGCTCTCATGAAGATCCGACACCAAGAAGAAAAGGCCACACCTGTTTTGCCAATAAATTAATATGTTCATGGAACATGCATTGGCGCACACACCTATTATAAATTTTAGATGATGAACTATGAAGCACCTTTTATTAGAATCTAGGGGTAGCACAAGAAAATATCATGAAGATAAAAATGTTTCAAAATATTATTCAAATTAAAAATATATACATAAATCAATAATACCACATACATAAGAAGTTTAAAAACAAGTGAAACCCCGTGCATTTGTAAGGGTAAAAACACTAAGTGTAAAATGGAAAGGTTGGGGGATGCAACTCAGGGCACAGTTTTTCTTCCCAAAATTAGACAACCATCTGAATTAACAGGAACCCCATGACTGAAAATTTCAACATTACTAGTAATGAACATCTATCTATTAAAACACAAGTATCAACATATGACATTATTTTTCATCCAATTACATATTTACCTTGGGAGGTGCCATTGGATATTCTTCGGGTAAAAACAATTCCAACTTGAAAACCCCACCTAAGTAAATCAACAAATAAAAGAATATGACAATGGCATACCAACATGAGGTGATGATAAACCTAAGTATCTAAGAAACAAAGCGATACAATTCTTTGTACAATTGCATAACGATAGATAACTGTTTAATGGCCATGTTTGAATACAGATACAGTAACATGTTAGAGAAGGTTGCCCATCAAGCAATTACAAAATATGATTTCAGAAAATTTGGTGGCATTAGAATCGCCAATGCAATTGTAAAGAGAATGACTAAAGGAATGCTAATCCCTGGCTAGTCGATAAGTACAACTTATAAGTATCATCTGTATAACCAATAAAACTTTTGAACCAAGAAGAAATACATTCTCTTCCTCATAGAATCCTTTGGTACACACTCAATTATTTAAAAACAAACCTTTAATTTGATTTTAAAGAAAAACAATTAGAAGAAAAAGGAAGGGAAGTGAAGAGGGAAAGACTAGCCATATCATCTTTGTGTCACAGCCACATATTCACTCCTTATTCCAGAAGAAAACGTAATCCAAAATCTACTGATCGATAGAAACTTTTCATGAATTCTTGAGTTGCAATTAGTCTTGTACAATCACTTACATTAGTCATGTGATGATCACTCACAAAAGCAGACAAATACTATTTAAAGGTTATCATATGCAGAAATTTCAAGTTAGAGTTTAGATAAATATAAGGCAGAAATAGAAATACATCAGCAGACATATTGAAGAACATATTTTCAGTTTTCATCACAACAAAACAGAAAGTAAAAGATGAAGATTAAACTGGAAAAATCCTTCAATGGAAAAATTAAATTAGAGAAAAAATGTGTGCCTAATCACCTTCGTAAGGAGATTGAGCTGGACCAAGAATCATGACGTTAAAATATCGCATGTTTTCTTCTGAAGGAGAAGCACTAATGCCCGGAGCTGTAAAACAGTGTCATTAATTTGATGACAAATCATTACTGCAACTTTGAAATTTCAATGTCAAGGTACCATAAATTCACAACCCATAACTAGAAAGATTGATTAATATTATCCATCATTTCTAGACTCTTTAAGATATATATGAAGTTCACTACTACCACACAAGGGAGATTGTAAGAAAGAGAATATGAATCATAGCCTAGTGATGACAAGGTGACATAGGGTACCCAAACTTAGACCAAGGTACGCCTTAAAAGTTAAAAGTGTGCTGTCCTACTATGCTCACAAAAGGGATTACCAGTAGTCATAACTCACGAGAACACAAAAAACAATTCGACAATCAAACACGCATATCTGAAATCTAACTCAGTTGGATCGAACACATAAGGTGAATGGGAATCCTTTGACACAAATCAATATATATGTATATCCCCTGAATTCTTATGGCAAATTAGGATGCACAGTTTCCATGTGTCTGTAATTCGAAAAAGTAACCATATCTACTATCTACGGATTTGGTCTTAAGTTGTTTAACTAATGCAGAACTCAAAATAGAAGTGGTTAATTCATTTGCCAGACAGAGGCCCAGGAAACTCTCCTAACAGAAGGCATTTTTTCTTGTGTAACATTAAATCTAGAACCTACTTCTCATAAGGACTGAAGCACCCAAGATTATCCAAAATTACAACAATTAAAGTGTAAACCTAAGAACTCCACAGCTATATCTAAATTATTACCATAATTTAAGTTTAAACAACAATTTAATACATATATAATATGTGTGTGTGTGTGAGAGAGAGAGAGACCTGGTTCACTGAGAAGCCTCTGCGTCTCCTAATGAATCAGAATCACAGGAAAATCATAAGCGCAAAATCAAAAACCGAAAATGAAAGATTAATTAAATTAATGGAGAGATCGGAGGGTTTAGAAGTGAACCTTGATAATTCTTCGGGGGAGATTACTGTTCGCCATCAAGTCTCTTCTCCTCTTTGGGAAATTACTGTTCCAGACGTGGAAACACAGAGAGGCAGAAGAGAAGAAGACTAAGAAGCTGAGGATGATGAAGGAAGAAAACGGGAATCTGGTAAATAGGTAATATGGTTTTTAACTTCGAATGAACTCTTCAATTTTGCAACTCGCCTCTGCAATTTTTTTTTTATACTTCCAATTATACCCTTGATATGTTGACGCTTCTCAATGCAGTTTGTAATCTACCCTAATGTTCTTTGTACGAATTTCTACAGCTTTTTCCTGAAATAAAAATATACAAATAATATTAAATGAATATTAAAAGGCAAAAAGATTTGGCTGGGCTGGGCATGGGTAACATTCCCTTAATAAAAATTTCATACCATGAAAGCCTCCTAACAATTAATATGATCATTGATCATCAATCATTACAAAACGGGAAGCCCTTAAAAAAATTTCATTGCTACATTAGCTTAAAAACATTATTCAAGTTGTCTAGAGCGAATGTGCTCATCACTCTGCATTCGAATTCGAATCCCCCTTCTCATAGTTTAGATTAGTTTAAAGTAGATTATCCCTAACAAAAAAGCTTTCAATATTGCATAGCTAACAAAATGATAAAAGATAAGATAAAAGCTTTTAATATTTACTCCCTCAAGCAAGATCTTGAGTTCGAGTCATAATATCCGTGTAGTGTGTGTGAATTTAGTATACTCCGTCTCAATAGAAAAGGCCCTTTTAAAAAAAAAATCATAAGAACGATTTCCTCAAAACAAAAAGAAAGACAATTTTAGTATAAAATCATGCAATTCCTCACAAGCCAGCCAAAGACTCTTTTCTTCTAAAATGATATGGATTGCAAGTAGAACGTCAGTTTCAATAATTTCCTATGTGCATTTTCTCCTCCATTTTTGCTTCATCAACATGCATTGCTGCGCTGCTGGATTTACCTTTATATTATATTTTCTTCCAGACCAATTAACTCACAAACTAACTTTCATTAAAAACCAAAATTGTTTCTTATTACAAAGCACATAAAATTCAAGATCAATGATTGCTGGGGGATTTGGGAATTTCCTCTTTTGGGGTCAACGTATAAAAGTTCACAAATTTTTTTAGACAAATCTAAAATGCACTATATTATTATTAACCAATCTACAATTATTTAAGACCATATTATTATTAACCAATCTTACAAAGATTCAATGCCTGAAGTAAGCAACTTTAAATTTATCACCCTACTAAGAAAATTTATAAATGTTGCAGCTACAGGGCAAAAATATGTGAAAACACTACTACAAAAAAGGCCAAAGACGACGGGAATTCACCGTCGTGTATTTGGTTTTCAAACCGTCGTGAAATCGACTGCCGTCTATTTGGGTTTCAAACTACGACGGCTTTTCACCGTCGTTGTTTATCTATAAAGACGACGGTTTTTAAAGAAAATCGTCGTTGTTTAGAGGTAAAGATCGTTAATTATAGGAGGAAAGACGACTGTTTTTAATAAAACCGTCGTGTATTGTACATAAAGATGACGATTTTTTTATGAAAACCGTCGTGGATTGTTTATAAAGACGTCATCTTTACGTACAATAGACGACCTTTTTATAAAAAGCGTCATCTTTACGTACAATAGACGACAATTTTTTATAAAAAACGTCATCTTTACGCACAATAGACGACGGTTTTTTTATAAAAAGTGTCATCTTTACGCACAATAGATGACGGTTTTTTATTATAAAAACATCATTTTTACGCACAATAGACGATGGTTTTTTTTATAAAAAGCGTCATCTTTACGTACAATAGACGACGGTTTTAATAAAAATCGTCATCTTTACGTACAATAGACGACGGTTTTTATAAAAAGCGTCATCTTTACATACAATAGACGACGGTTTTTATAAAAAGCGTCATCTTTACATACAATAGACGATGGTTTTTATAAAAAAAAAGTCATCTTTATGTACAATAATGCTTTTTGATTTCCTATGATGCTATACAATGATTTTAACTAGAAAACCAACCATAATGCTTTATCAAAAATAGTTTCTTTCATAAAACTTGAAGATTCAATAGTTATTACATAGTTAACCAATCTTTATTCTACAATAAACATAATTCCTAACAAGACCTATGTACTCCTAATCCAAGCATTCCTCATCCAAACATACAAATGATGCACAACTGAAGTCTCCTCCATCATCCATGTAAATAAATCAAAATGACGAAGAGAGAAAAAAAAAAGAAGCTAAGATTATAAACATAAAAAATTAGGTGGAAGAGAAATTTTACCATTGGTTCATATTTCCATAGAAAACTTGTAAAATGAGCATAAAAAAGACCATCGAGAATCTGCAAATTTTCAACAACAAAAAAACATACGACTCACATAGAAAACCTGCAAAAGAAAAAGTTATAAATCTGCAAGCTTCCTCCTCATCTCCTGATAACCAAATCAGAAAATCTAAAAAGAAACCAGAAAAAAAAAATATGTAAACAAATCAGACAAATCAAGAGAGACAAAATATGAAATTAGGGCGACAAAAAACATAACAAAAACGCAAAGAGACTAATCCAGAATTCACTAGCAAGATATACAAGGGTATTAAGAGATTAGGTGACTTTCAAATCAAACCTTTCAACCAGCTTTGATTCTCAAATACAGAACATCCCTCTACATCTTATGGATTTGCTAAGACCTCAATCTCTCAACTCCTTTATTGATATCGATTTTTTGATGATTTTGTAGAGAGTTTCATGAGGGTGTTTTAGATAGTGCAGGAGGGTTTCAAGGAGGGAGAGATAAGGTTTTCAGAGACGGGGGAAAATCTGAAAATTTGTCGAGCGCGAATTCACTTAAGTACATTTTTTTTAGCGTGTTTTAAAAGAAGACGCTTGTTAATGAGAGATAAGATTTTCAAAGACGGGTGAAAATTTGAAATTTATCGAGCGCGAATTCACTTAAGCGGCCATTTTTTAGCGTGTTTTAAAAGACAACGCTTTTTTAATAAAAAAAAATTGTCATTTTTACATATAATAGACGACGGTTTTTTATAAAAAGCGTCATCTTTACATACAATAGACGAAGGTTTTATAAAAAGCGTCATCTTTACATACAATAGACGACGATTTTTTATAAAAAACGTCATCTTTACATACAATAGACGACGGCTTTACAAAAAGCGTTATCTTTACATACAATAGACGATTTTTTACCGCTACACTCCTTGACCCTATATGAATACAATGACTGAATTTGATCTTCAATTTAAAATATTTACATTAGTGGATACCACAAAATCTTATGTTATATTTAACGAAAGTATAAATAAACTCTTAATTGTTACCAAAACATTCTTTATTGCTTAATTAAAGCATACAAAAGCTAGGGAGATATGACAATCATTATTAATTAATTAATTAAAGCATAAAAAAAGAAAAAGGATAGGAATGCTCTAAGAGCACTTTCACCTCTATGGGAGAAGGGCAACAGAAATTACTATTCACTTTAATTTATTTTTTAATTTTTTAATATTTAAACGTTTAATTTTGATAAGATTTTCGATTGCCACGTGTCACTATTTATTATAAAATTCTCATATCAAATTTCAGATAAAATTTTCGAATAAGATTTTCAGATTAAATTTTCGAATAAAATTTTTGGATAAGGTTTTCGGTTTCTACGTGTCCATATTTATTATAAAATTTACATCTCACTCATCATACAATTGAAATACTCCCGATCCTCATAGTTTGACACAATCGAGTCATTGGCAGAGGCGGTTCCACCGGATCATGACGTGGGGGAGTATTTTCCTTCGGATGACGTAATAGTGCCATTATTTTGGACACCGAATGCACCACAAGAACCGACTGCGGATATTATTCACTTGAGGAGCCATGTGTAATGGTTTTCCTCTTTTTTATTTTGCCTTGAATAATCTATTAAAAAAATGAAATTGGAAACGACAATTAAATTATTTTTACTTCGTCGCCAAGATTTTGACCGCTTCGAACATTTGCCCACAAGCCTTGGCTTCGGTGGAAGAGGCCATTTGTATTTTTACATAAATGGAATTTAGTAGTAGAAAATTTGGTGTGGAAAGTGAAAAATATTGTAAGGAGAAGAATTTGTATGAATATTTGGTGTGGAAAGTGAATACTATTGGTAGGTATTTATAGAAAAAAATTCCAAATTTTTTCGATTTTTTTTAGCCAAAAAATGGGCGACCATTGGATTGGGCGAGATTTTCGAATCGGAGCCTCCAGGAGAAGTCACATGGCTTGTAGCCGTTGGTTTTTAGCTGACGCAATCTTGGCGTCAACATTGACGATCTGCCCGAAGGCTAAGGCCAAATCTCTCCATGGGCTTGCCCAAGCTCGTGGGTCCCACGCCTTGTGCGGGCTAGGTCTTGCACACTGGAGCTTCCTTCCTAACCTAGGACCCCCCTCTTGCTTGGGCTACACCATTGTGGTGGACTTGCTCTAAGAGCATCCACAGTGAGAGGGTGTATAATGAGGTGTATGTTAAATATATACTCTTTGTAATCGAAATCACCCGGAATGGAGAGGTATAAACGAGTGTAAATTTGCATTACCACCATGAGATGCAAATTTAGATGCACATATACATCTTTTTTTACATCTCTTGCAGGTGGGACCTACATGAGAAAATATGAAAAAAAAGGACAAAAGTGGGACCTACAGCAGAAAAGGTGAAAGAAATCAATTATACATTTTTAGATTTATATTTTCTCCACTTGAGTAAAAATTACATTTATAACCCCCGGAGATATAAAGAGAATGTAAAAATGACTTTACACCCCCAAAAATACACCATCCCACTGTAAATGCTCTAAGGGGTTTGAACCCCTTACCTCCAAGCTGCACGCGAAGTAAAACTTCTTGTTGTTTTAATTTCATATAACTACTATATATAACGGGTTCCAAGGAAGGATTTTTTTTTTTTAAACTCTTCATGCATGGGTTCTTCCTTCTTCTTCCCACTCTCTCTCTCTCTCTCTCTCTCTCTCCCTCCCTCTCTCTTTTTCTTTCTTCTTTTTCTTCCTCTCTCCCTCGGTTTCTTTGGCCAACCATCCAGCCATTGAAGGGGTCACATTTCTTCTCCCCAAGCCATGGTTTCTGGTTTGCAGGGGTCAATTTGCCTCAATGCGGATCCGCCCCTTCAAATGCTAGTGGAGGTTGTGACGGAAAGGGCGACTTTGATTCAATTGAAAGTTTGAGGGGAAATGTTTAGAGCATCAGAAACAAAGCTAGGAGACTACTATAGCATACGATGCGAAAACAAAATATAAAATGAAATCCTAATGGAAAGCTTCAACTTGAACTAGGTCCTTGAAGTGTTGGAGTAGGTCCTCCATGCTCATGACTGACATCGGCCTTATCTCTAACCCTTACGCGCGCTAACCTGAAACCATAAGAGGATCAAAGATTAACTTCCCACTAAAAAACTACACGGCAGACTTTAACTTAAAACAAAGAACCATGCTCTCTCTGTCTCTCTTAGATCAAATTAGAAAATTAGGGAAAAAAAATTGGACCTGTCCATTTTGAACTTCCTCCGGACCGACAGCTAAAATGTAGTTGTACGGTGCCATCTGGGTTTGTCGTACCAGCAAACACAAGAACAATATCAGTAAACAAACACAAGGCTGGGTTAAACAAGGTTTGCTTCAGGTATTATGTCTCGGTTCAGCAAAGAAATTGACAATGTCGGAGCCATATTCATAACGAAAATGAATGGGGTGTTGCCCTCACTATGTTCATGCAGTGCAAGAGAGACTGAATCTTTAGGCTCATCAGAATGGTATTATAACAGGCCTCTCCATCTTGCCATCTTCACCCTCCGCTGAGTAATACAGCTTAAAGCAATCGGGAATCAAGTTGCAACCACAGCTTTTTTCGAAAATGGTAACAGCAACAAGATGAAACGTCAAGAGATCATGAAACGAAAAAAAAAAAAATGCGATCATCATATAGCTCTAATGTTGCCAACTGATGATCTCTGCTCAATGCATCAGATACAGTGATATCTATCAATTCAGTCCATAAAATGCACCATCCCCTTCATTCACCTGCGCATGCAACATGACTAACGATGTAAGCACGTCCAGACACATACAAGAAATTCTGGGGGCCCAACTGTAGTGCTTTAAAACGTACAGATAATGGACCAAAACAGCAACACCAATCATAGAATTTGACCATTCTATCCTCACCAAGTGAATGAGTAGAGAAGAAACTGGGTTAGCTACTCCAATCCAATCCAATCCATCTGGCTCAGTTCCAGCTAAGTCAATTATGAAAACTGCACTGACCGAGCTTCGTCAAGTTTTTAACCCACTGAGTCTCTAATCCGGTTTTTCATCAAAAGACCAAACATATTAATCGCAGATATAATTTCATTCGAGATGCTTTGCAAGAAGGTGTGGTGGATTTGAGATATTGCAAGTTTGAAGAACAAGTAGCTGATATATTTACAAAAGCATTGCCTAAGGATCGGTTCAACTACTTCAGAGGTTTGCTGGGAGTTAAACCGGTCAACAATTTAGAAGGGAATGTCGAAATGTAAGCTCTTTACTGGTTTTAGTTTTAGTTAGACAAGTGTAGGGTCTAGATGAGATCTAATTTTGTAAGACTCATATGTCTTAGATTTGTGCCAAGTGTCAAGCTTATATTGCTGACACATTTGTAAGGCTAGGATACATTCTCTGCCCATGTAAAAGAGAATGTTTCTGTTAGAAAGTGTGAGCAATGTTTTGAAAGGCGAGGCGTTGTGAGGCTTTTTAGTCGTGCTATATAAGGCGTAAACCTTGAAGCAGTGATGTGTAAACCTTTTGAACATTAATTTATTTTAATAAGAAAAATTTATGAATAATACAATATAATTAAATTGTACAACTAATTCTTGTTGAACCATAACAATTATAAGTACTAATTGTCATTCAAAGCATACTTGAATGCGCATCTCAAGTATTTTTTCCCCCTCTATTTCTTTTGCATACTTCCACGTACGATCTTTTCAATTCCTAGCTATAAAACAACATCATTAATAAGTCCACGTGTTAATAAAATTTTATGGAACTTCAAATTACAGTTGCGAAGAATTAGAGAGAAAAATAGAATGGCTTACTCTTGCTAGTCTAAGGATGAAGAGAATTCATGAAATTGATGGAGATTATCTAGTAAGGGTAGGAATTAGGGTTGGACTATACAATATATATATATATATATATAGGTCCATCTGTTAATATATTAATTTAGAAAAAAAAAAGAAAAGGTAAGTAGAATAAAGGCTACAACCGGCTGGAGTTAGAATATTTCCAGATAGCTTTATCTTAGAATCTATAGCATTTTGAGCACCACCAACAAATGTGGCCATTTTTGTGCACAAGATCACATGGTGATAGAAGTGGGCAATAACAATCATGGAAACAAAATGAAGCTAAGAACATTTTACTTCCACCATTAAATCAGTGTAAATTTATCATCAAAGTTGTAATAGGGTACATAATCACTTTTTCTTTTTCTCCCAACAAATCAGTATTGTTGTATCTCATCACAGCCAATCATGTCCTCCACAGAAAAAGGTTCTGGATACAGAGGCACACAACCATGGTGACTGAATATTGGCAGATCCAATGAAGCACTCGCAATAGACTTACATTCCTTGAGTGTTTCTGCATCCATGGATGTAATTTCCTGCAATACATGCATAGTTTTGCTTAGAACATATACTAATTTGACTAATGATACATTCATTGCATTAAAATAACAAAATATCAATAAGAATTTAATGTTTGATATACTTCATGAGCCGAAACCCCAGGCCAATTCAGTCACAGAGTTTGGACTTGAACATCGTGAAAGTGGTTTCATGGATTCAGATTAGACGCACTACTCAACAAAAAGAACAGAGCAGTACATAAACTAAATGATGTCCTCCATATCTTTGAACTGTATCAGTTTACAAACATGCTATTACCTTATTCGATCCCCGGATGTAGCCGACAAGCAGCAGTTTCATTTGCTGTTTGGATATACAGCAATTGTTTCCATCAACTGTATATATTTGCTAAATCAAAGGGCAAAAACATCTTCATCAATATAACTTTTTGAATTGATAAAAACATAGTGCATATCAAAATGGAACTAACCGCATCCATGCAAACTTAGGAATCAACATAGAAATAACTTGTTTTAGATAAAGTTGGAAGAAAGCAAAACAGAATCACTTTATAAAATGGCCAGTTGGTAAGCTAATTCTTTTCAACAGATTCCAATTACAGAATTAATATACAGATTGAATGAAATTAACTAGTTAGGGTAGAATACTCACAATGTTTTTATTAGGAGAACAGGAACTGTAATCTAATCCAATTCCAACCACTACTCTGTAGGTCTTCTCCATATCAGCTACAGCCCAACCAAAGAAAACTCCCCAAACTTGGTCAGGGAGAGTTGATCTTCCATCCTCTGGTTATTTTTAGAGTTTTGATTAAGTTCAATACAAATTTGCACAAATCTTAACCATGAACTTAGAATGTATTAAACTCCTGCTCAGTCAAACAACTTGATGAACAGATATATTACGTCATGGTAAGTTATGTAATAAAAAGATTCACCAACCTGTGACTTCACCGACAAACCCATTGACATTGAGACCACTGAAATAAATTGGTTCAATTGGCAGTGCATTATCTACCCCTGCAACCATTAACTGACCAATTATTGAACAGGGAAGGAAAGCCCCATTACCAATTACATGCAAATATTTGAAGAGAGATATACAGTCTTCAAATGGAGGAAGACCCCAATGCTCAGGCTGAAACTCCAAAAGCGAATGAAGCACAGTATTTGCAAGGGAAGAACAAGTAGCTTCACCACGAGGTGGAACAGCCACTACCTCCATTCGGGCAGCATTGGCAGCTTTAACACCAACCCTGTTGAAATATATTTGATTAATTACAAATGTTTGTGACTAATATAGACTACAGTCAGCAAAGCTCTCTCTCTCTCTCTCTCTCTCTTTTGGCTGCATAAGGAACATGAATGACCTGGCAGCACATGCTGCATCAGTAACCACCACTTGAATGAAACGTTTAATGAAAAGACAGCTTAAATTAATCAGCAATGTATGTCTGTAAATATCAACTCTACTTAGCATACCGTGGAATCTGATGGACTATTGATAAGACTGAAACAAATTTCATATGAGATGTATATGTTTGTGACTAATCTTACACTGAGTCTTCAATCACAAGGCAGTGAACTGCATCCACGCCCATTTGCTTTGCTGCCTCTTCAAATCTGTAAAAGTTTGGGAAGTACATTAATATCAGCTAAAAGGAAAATAAAATGTATATGAGATGATATTTTCTTCTTAACAGAAATTGAAGCGAACACTAGTGGAAATGTTATCATTCCGACACTAGTGAACACTAGAAAATGGAAGTACAGTAATGAAATTTTTTCTGCCACAAGTTTTTGCTAACATCATTTCAGCAGATTCATTTCATAATGACTTCTTTTCTATTTTCATGGAGACTGATCAGGCCTTTAGATGCCTTCCATGTTGAAGGGGGTGGAGAATTCCAAAGTTCCATTTGTATATGTTCAAGGAAGCATTAAGTTTTCTGTGAATTCACTACTTACAAATCTGGAGAGGGCTTCCCCGCTTTAACCTGGTCACTGCCAAGAATCACCGAAAACCTTTCTTTCCAACCTATAATTAAGACATGAGAAAATCAGAGAAACCACAGGCCATCCATTATGTTAAAAAAATTTGAATGAGAATAACACAGACTTGAAGGTTATTTTAGAACAATTTAACATGAGAGAGAAAGAGAGAGAGAGAGAGAGAGAGAGAGGGAGGCAATCTTCATAATTACTATAAAGATCAAATTTGCTCAAGGAATGAAATAAGTCAACAAAATCATGCCAATTTGCCATTATCAACAATAATCAATTTTTTTTAATTACTTAGCAGCAGTAGCTTCAATCTCAGCTACCTTATTAAAGACTACAATTAAGAAAATAACAGTAACAATCAATAGTAGGGCAAGAGGCAGCAACACAATGACTTTCATTTCATTGTCAAATTTTGGCTCAGCAAAGTGATATTATATATGTTATTAATAACAACAATCAAAAGCTAAGTATTTAGGAACCTGGAGAGGCAAAGAAGAAATTGTACAGACCTCGATGGTGAGAGATCTTTGCATCTATGTATTCTCGTAAGGAGTTCGAAGCAAGAGCTATAGGCACACCACGGTCATGGAAATGTTTGATAAGGCGATTAGCACCAGGAAGAGCTTTCGAGTACAACCACCTAAATGTACACAGTCAACAACTTAGCACATAAGGAGACAATTCAAAGGCCAGCAAGAACACATGCACATACAAGTAAATCATAAAATGAGAATGCTTATCAATTATCACCACGCTGAAATCGGTACTACATAGCTACTATTTTAAAATGTGGGGCTTGATATCACAAAAGCTCTTTGCTTGCTTCCAGAGAACTTTCAAACGTGTTAAGACATCTAAATGAATGCTCACATCACATGTACACAAATGATATGAGATAAATTTGAAAACTGGGAGCAGCTCAAAGAAGTATGATTATATATATAATTATGGTTATCTGTGGCATAGAGAAGAGCCTTACTTTTCTTGATACATGGGGATGATTTCTTGGATAAACTGATCAGGGGTCAATGGGAGACCATAGTCCTTAACAACAGAAGTTGCTGAGTCTTTCAATGTCATCCCCAAACTCTTCTTCTCTTCCCTTTCCTTATCCAAAACTTTCCCATACCTGGCCAAGAATTCCTGGAAAACCCCCTTTGTAGCCCGCTCTGAACCACAGGCACAAACAAAAGACACAAGAGTTTGATACTTAAACAAAAAAGAGAGTAACCCAGCAAGCCAAAACAAATGGGGTTTTGAATTAGGAGAAGATATTTGAGACCTGTGTCTATAAGGGTCCCATCCAAATCAAAAATGACAGCCAAGATCTTGGGTTTTGGGGCCTCTGCATTGCAGTGTTTGGAGGCACAGTCACAGCAGCTCATGGCTGGGCCAAAAGGGTCAGTCTTTTGTGTGTGTGTGCAAATGAGGAATTGTCAAGAGAGGTTTTCCAAAGATTGAGAAAAACTGAAAACCAAGAATTTGATTGGAATTGGTTTTCTTCTGTTTGTGTATGTCATTATATAAACCATCTGATGGGCAGGGCAAGTTGTGAGTGGTTAAGCCAAAATATCTTTTTTGGGTGTTGTGAGGAAGAAGATGGGTTTGCTAGCTTAATGGGCATTCGAATGGCATTGTTCTAAAGGTGCCTGCAAATTGAATGCAAGTTGTGATCGAGATGCGATATTGCAAATTGAAGGAAGACAAATTCACTCTCCTCTGTTTTTCCTTTCTTTCATTTTCAGCAGAACAATTCTACTGCACTCGAGCAAACAGTGTCCTTCAGTCGTAAATCACTATACGAACTTCCACGGAGCCACAATTTATAATTTTTTTTTATTTTATTTGTTTGGTAAAATGGGCTGGGCAGAGTCTTTCTTTTATGTTTGGTAAGCAAAACGTTACGAAGTGTTCCAATTCTCTACGGACTTGGCATTTTCTATGGCGGATCTGGATCTGCCTTCTCTTTGTTTTGATACTATACCGACGGATAAAACTATAAACAACCTCCAATAAAAGATAAATAAATAATTAAACCCCAAAAAAAAAAAAAAACTCAAACTAACATTTTTTGTTTTTATTGATGGACCAAACTAACACCGTTGCAGTTTCGACACCGAAAATGGCTCTTTAATATTTTAGCGAAAAATGTAAACGTTAATATTCGTCTTTAACAAAAAAAAATTAGAAGAGCATAATGAAAGTCTATCTATGCTGATAGCAAAATTAGTAAATTCAAAGTCCGAAATAATGAAATTCAACACAAGGATATAGCCGGCTGGCTTGTTATGCCAATTGGAGCCATTGAGTTGAGAAGGTGCACGTTGGCATGAAAAACTTTTGATTGTAATGGCAATTTCAGCCATTAATTCAATCTTGTATTTCTTGTTGACCTCTCTGATAAATCAGCCGTTTGGAGTTTATGATTTGCAAACAAATACGTAATTTTTTTAAACATATATAAACGATATTGAGGAATGGGAATTCGAACATGGCGCAGCATTATTATTGTTAAAGCGATGCATGTTTAAACAGTGATTAACAAGTGGCTACAGAGGCATTATCAAACATGCAGGTACGAATATATTCTTTAATTACAATCCCACTTCAAACAACATCTTTCAGCTGGTTGCCAGCCCAGGAACCTGTTCCTCTATACCTCAAGTTCACACCATTCCAACGTTCGAGCACAACAAGACCCATACCAAGAAGAAGCTACTTGGGTTGAAGGGTTAAAGGGGGTGCCGATTGGATAACTCAAAGATCCGAGGTATGTTTTAATACGAAATGAACGTCGACTTCAAAATTTTGTCCAAGTTGAAGGAACTATACTCCGGTGAGTTATCTAATCGATCGGATCCATTCCTAGGCACCAAACATAGCCTCAATGTAACAAAGCGGATTACTTTTCTCACCATATTCTTCCATGTCATCATTCGATGGCTAGTAATGTCTAAAGTGCATTTTATGGATTGTTGCAAACAGTATCCAACATGAAACAATCAAACTAGAGACCACTTAACATACACAGCTAAAGCATAACAACAAAGTAAGAAACAAGACCGCGTGGACTTTTAATATAACAGCGTCAACATACATTCAAATTTAGTACACCAAACAGCGCAAATCAGTATGAATTCGTCCATCTGGGCTATGGCATTTTCACTAATACAAGAAAATCACCCTAAGCAATCAGGTCAAATCCCCTATACTTAATCCGAGATCACTGAAAAGGGAAAAGCTAGTGCGAATGCAGCTCAGACCATGTCCAGATACAATGCTATAATAAACCACACCACATAACACGGGACTTGACTCAAATGGAAAAATAAAAATAAAAAAGAAGAAAATCAGTACAAAAATAAGAACATAGGTAAACAATGAACTCCTAATTTTGTCCAACACCAAGGTACACAAGACTCAGATCCATCCTTGATCCATAATACACAGTGAGCGCATTCTAAGGTGCTACCTGCATCACTGCCAGAGAGAAATAAATGAGAAGAGTAGTCAAACAAATCAGAATACTAATTGACAGCTAAGAAATATGCGAGATACTCACAGCCGCATCTTCCAGCCCACCAACCCTGGCAGTGCCATTCACCTTCTGGGAATCTTCTGCAGCAGAAATACAAAAAACGATAGTAAGAATTAAAGAAGGTGCTTGGTATTTAAAATTGATCCAATTTGCTACCCATCAACAAGCTTATATTTCATACTTGGTTATTTATGGCAGGTCAGTTTTCTATTATGGACTTCAATTTTACAAAAAAATTTGGTGCCCTCAATTGCTACTATACAAAAAAGGCATCATTCAAAGCAGCAAATAAGGGTGGAGAGATCTCTTATTAATCATTAGATTCCATTCCATCAAAGCGCCCCAAAAGAACCTCTAAACATCAAGGATAACAATTTTTCTCAACTCTACATATCATTTCAAAGTGTAGAAAAACAAATATAAACTAAATGCTTGGAATGTACATCAGAAATGCATGCTCAACGTTAATTACTGAATGAAACTTATCATGGTTGAGCTTACTGAAAACTTGGTTTGTTCTGACATCCACTCACTAAGTCATAATTAGAGACAGAAGCTATTTTGCTAGTCAAGAATCAACGTATACAATGTAAAACATCAGAGACAAAAGTTGTCCAACAAGCAGCCAAGTTGTACATAATTTATGTTTCCTACCCTATTCTGCTTCACACAATAAAAAATTCTGTGACATGCTATTTAAACCACTAAGGAAACCAATGTTTGTACACTTTCCTAACCACACCATTCCCCCACCCTTTTTCCTCAATATGTGCACATACGCACGCTTTGTGAAAAAGATGTGTTGAACAATAACCATAAATGATAGTAACATTTTCTTTCCTTCTGTCCTGTCTAAGATGATAGCATTTTCATATGCTAACTTTCTTCTAACTGATATGCTTTCAATGCAGAAATACCTGCCAAGATACTGAACAACTAAATGCATGCACACCAGGCCTTCTTACAATTCAAATTTCATACTCTAACAAACTTGATGCGAACCAATCCAATTTTGTTTACAATGTTACAAACTCTGAATGCATAGCGTTTCGTAATCCAAGCTCATAAAACTATTAACACATTCATATCCATTCATTATAGTGTTTAATTAATTGTTTAAAGTTCAGATGACACAAACTTACTACCAATTCTGATCTCTAGCATGCAAATATATTTCCTTCCAACATGATTAACAGGGAGACTATAGAATCAATAAAATACGTCAACATGCACTTCAACAGCCATTCCTTTAAAACCTTTCTGACACTGACATTACTGCAATGTCTCTTCATTTATAGATGATTTTTACTTATCCATTCCGACTGGTAATTTGAGCTCTCTATTTATGGTCAACTTGTCCCACTCTTAAGAAAACTCAAGTCTTCTTGTCGTAGTTAGACCAATATATTACTGGCCTTCACATAGAAAGTTATTTTGGAAAACTACCATGATGAAATACAATACAAATTCAGAAAATAAAAATGGTCACAACTCAATGGGACCGTTTTCACTAGTTTTCCACCTTCAAGTGCCATTTATCTAAAATTTCTCTTCTATAGAATCACATCATCACAGTCCTCCCCCTTTTTTTTTCCCCCATTTAACTTATGTTCACCAAAATTCATCAATTTCAGACAAACCATGTACATTTTAATTTATTTTTCAAAGCAAGTTTTTTACGAGCTTAAAAATCCGAGTAAGTTTAATTTTCAAGATGATGGTGGGATAGTTAATGCAATGCAATGCACTATTGTCAATTATCATTAGTCCGTTGGCACATTTATTGTTTTACAATTTTTTTTTTAAAACCAAACAAGATCCCTCAAAATCAACTATACTGCAACAAGTGCCATCCTAGAACTTACACTTCCAAAGGCTAAGGTTTACTTGTTTTGTTCTTAAAGTTTCCCTTTCATAACAACCTTGATCTCATTGGCTGTGGTGGGTGACTGATGAGTTGCAGACGAGGCAACTCACTGAAGGACAGAACCTGCACACCTATATTGACCCAAGGATGCCAACGGGTCTAACCCAGTGGAAAAGGGACTTGACTTTAAGACTAGTGGTCTTAAAGTCATAGTAGTTTAGACTATCGCTTGTACTAAAAAAAAAAAATATTGACCCGAGGATAATTGTGATACACTTGTTTGTCTTTTTTGGTCAACAATACATTTGTTTGTCACCAGAAACATTCTCAGTCCCAAATTAGGAAAGGAGCATTTCCTTTGAAGGGTATTTGATTCTAAGAATACATATAAAATAGAGATATTCTGCTAGCAGTAAATGAAATATGAGCTAGGTTTTAGATAAGAGACATTTAACTCACAAGCCAAACAATATTTCACCAACCAAGATGCCCAGTTTATCAGTTACCAAACTAGCAGATTTTTCTTAGAGAAATCATACGCACACTACATGACCATTTTGCCCATGAAGTTTATATGATATTCAAAATTCCATTTAAAAAATCCGAGGTCTTTTAATTTAATCTTCTTTCCATAGTAATTTTTCATGAAATTAAAATTTGACCAGAAAATTTTGAAAACACTGCAAATGTTAATAGCCAATTCCTTTGAACCTTGAAATCTGAAGAGAGAGGAATGGCAGCCAGTCTATGATTGTAAACCCTAATAAACAAAGTTTCTCAACTAGCTTATGCAACCTTTTAAAGTGATTACTCTACAATAGTGGGTGAGACTTGAGCACGCGCACCATTGTTTTCCCTTTAGGAAGATCGTTGAAAAGCGCGCACACACACACACACACACACACAAGAATGGTAACAACAAATAACCAAAGCACACACACACACAAGCATAAGAATGGTAACAACAAATAACCAAAGCACACACACACACACACACACACACACAAGCATAAGAATGGTAACAACAAATAACCAAAGCATATAGCCTGAAGCAAATCCCAAAAGTGGGGAAAGCAATAATAGGAGGGGAAGGGGACTAATCCAATATAACATACTAATCCTCTAAACTTTCCTACACATGGGAATTATTTGCATGATTAACTCCTGAAATGATTAATACTATCACCTCCATCCTCTGGAAGGTCCGAAGTCCACAATGTGAGGTTGTCCCTTAGAAGCTGCATGATTAAGGTGCTATCTTTGTATGACTCCTCATTCAGCGAGTCAAGCTCAGCAATAGCTTCATCAAAAGCCATCTTTGCAAGGTGGCAAGCCCTGGAAAACAGTATTCACATCAAGAAGGGTATTATAACATAAATTAACACTAATCAACCAGAAGATAGCATCCTACAAACCTTTCTGGAGAATTCATGATCTCATAATAGAAGACTGAGAAATTCAAAGCCAGACCCAAGCGGATGGGATGTGTAGTTGGCAACTCACCTTCAGCAGCAATGGTGGCACTCTGCAAAGGGCATAAATTTTAAAAAGATAGGCAAGTGAGAGAGAGAGAGAGAGAGAGAGAGATCATGGAGAGAATTTTTTTTTCAGGGACAATGTTTGCCATGTTAAGCAGATGAACAAAAACTCCATGAGACAACATCCATATGCAAAAGTAATTCTCGCAAACAAATAAGTTATGCACAAATGCAGCTGACATACATTTTCAATTAACCAAAGATGAGAAACATTTTCTTTTATCAACCAAGACGATAAGTCCTATAAAAACAAGTTGAAAATCTGAATTAAAATAGAGGAAAACAGTGCTTTAACATTGACAGAACAAGAAAAGCCAAGATGCCAATTTGTCTTCCAAAAAAATCCTCAGTTAATAGTTAAGAAAGCATCCATTAGTTAGTGCGAATCCTTTCATGTATAAACAATAGAGGACAAGAAAAACGACCTTTCCAGATAGAACACAACAGTAACAGCCATCAAACAACAATTTTATAGCATAACAGAGAGGGAGGGAGGGAGGGAGAGAGAGAGAGAGAGAGAGAGAGAGAGAGAGAGAGAGTAACCTCATATGCTTTCTTCGACTGTTCAGCAGCCTCTTTTTTATCATCACCGCTCTTGAATTCTGCAAGATACCTATAATAATCTCCTTTCCTACAACCAAATTATTTCAAGGTCAACATTAGTTACCTTCATGATGCTCATTTCAAAACCCAGTGAAAAGATAAAAGAAAAATATCGCTTGGGTTTGGAGAAATGTAGTCTCACATCTTATAATAGAAAACAGTAGATTCACCAACTGTAGCTGAAGGAATTAGATGCTCATCGATCACTGTCATGATATCACCACAAATGGTCGAGAGCTCTGATTCAACCTTCTGCCTATACTCCTTGAGTTGCTTCACATGATTCTCATTTCCTTTTGCTTCCTCTTTCTGTTCTATTGATGATAGGATCCTCCATGATGCTCGACGAGAACCAACAACATTCTTGTACCCAACAGAGAGCAAGTTTCTCTCTTCAACTGTCAATTCAACATCAAGATTTGCAACCTTCTTCATTGCATCCACCATCTCTGTTAAAATTTAGAGAAGTCACAAAAAATAATCATTGTTTCAATCTACGATCAAGTAAAAGAACCCACACTTTTCACCACGGCATAAATATATTTAAGTAAGTGGAGCAATTCCCCCATTTAAAATCTCCATGGAGTTTTACTCTTTCACATTGGAGCTCCAAACAAAGATCCAATATAATAAAATCTTCTGGAAATAGATAAACTATGTTAATGGGTAATAAAATGCACACAAAATATAAATAACAATAACTATCCCTCCTTTACAATAACTATCTGAATGATCCTTAGTTCAGATCAGCATACAACGCAAAAATTGAAAGATTCTCCATTTTCCTTCACTTTCTCACCAACCAAACACTGAGTTAGCAAAAATGAAGCGACAGGAAAATAATATCAAACTCCATAACACACAGATACAGCAAGGAACGTGATTCACAAAATAATCACAATCAGTATCAAACAGAAATGTGTAGCAGAAGAAGCCAAATTAGAGGGAGAAACCCTAACCATCGTATCGCTCTGCCTGCTCAGAGAGCTTGGCAAGGTAGACGAAGTTTTCACGCTCTGTAGCGAAACCCATGGCGGATCTCAGAGAAAGAAAATCAGAGAATTCAAGGTTTTTCACAGCGTCGAGTTTGGGGTTTGGGCCTCGCGAATTCTTCGTCCTCTGATCTTACAGTCGACTCACAGACGCGCAAACTCTTTTATAAAAAAATTAAAAAAACCAAAACGGTCCAAGATTTAGTTTTATTAATATTTTTTAATTTATTTATTTCTGTCCCTTTTTTTTTGTCTAAATTTATTTTTGTCCCTTTGCCGCTAGAATTGGATTTCTTCGACAAAAATAAAAATTAAAAAGTAGAATAGGAATTTCCAGACAGTGTCTTAGACGTGTGGCCTATGGAAACGTGCCACATGTGGTTAGGACGAAATATCACGAGGCTTTACAGGGACGAATTACAATATGCCAAGTAATCGTCTAGGGGACCTAATGCGGATTATACGTCGATAGAAAAAATCACGGATTATACTCGTTTTTGTTGTAAAAAATGTGGTAAAGCCCACATAAATAAAAGAATGAAATAATAGTCAAAAGCTTAATGATGATGTTGGGTAATGAAACCATCAAATTTGTCTATAAATAGGCTTGCTCATTCAATTGTAGAACACACCAAAGAAGAAGAGATGAAAGAAATGAAGAGTAAGAGGAAACAAAAGAGAGTGAGTTATATCAGAGAGGAAATTATGTCAGTCTAAACATCATAAGAACAAATACAATTCTACTCATAATATTCAGTGATACTTTTCATACTCTGTTATTTTATTTTTATAACACGTGATCAACACTATAGTTTCTCCTCTTTACTTCTAAATTTTCCAAGCTCAACACTATGTGGTTATTTATCTGTCTCCTCTCTATCACATGTCTCCTCTCACTTTACTACTATGAAGACATGTAAACTTTCTTTTTTGTATTCTCACAATTTTTATGTTGCTTCATCCATGTTTGTTAAATTTATTTTTTCGTACTGTAATTTAGAATGTTGCGGCCTTATACCCCATCCTGTTATTTTATGGTGGTGTAATTTTCATTGCCTGTCGCATTGTAACACATATTATCGTAATAAAAATGATGGTGTGATCCCATCTTATTATATTTTGAATAGTGGCGTTGTTATATTATCCGCACTATATAATCTATATATATAAAGCAAAAGGTAGAGAATGGTGAAACATTCAAAATATCAGAAAATGCCGTTGATTAATTCAAACATTAAAAATTAAAATATTAATTAAATGAGGATAATATGGTAAATTCACATTTTATATTAAAAAATTAAAATTAAAAACAAAATAAGATAATAGGTCCCACTTTTATGAAAAATAACTATCCATGTTATCTTTCTTTAATTTTAAAAATAAAATAAAAAATAAAAAATAAAACCAATTGGCAACGGGCTAGTATGTTATATACTTCATATATATTAGGTGATGGTTTTATCCTTGCATTTACTTTATTAACTGTATGGTGTAGGTTTGTTACCGATGTGGCAATATTTATTTAAAAGTGTGGTGTGGGTTTATGGTCCACACAATTGCGTTTTACTTTTTATTTAAAAGTATGGAGTAGAATTAGTGCTCATACCAGCACATTTACTTTATCACACATTCACTTTTATTTAAAAGTATGGTGCTGAATTAACGTCCATACAACAAGCAATTTACCTTATAAATTTACTTTATTGCATATTTACTTTTATTTAAAGTATGGTAACGTCCATACTAGCAAATTTATTTATAGCACTTTATTTTTATCATCAATTAATATACATGAATAATGAGGGCTTGAAGTTCCTCAAACAATTATAGGGCATGAAGTTCCTATTAATAAATGGCTTAACCCCTTCCTTGCTAATGATTACTCCAACAAAAGGTGGATGTGTCGAAAGGAGTAGGTGCTTGGCTGCCAAAACAAAGAGCAAAACTCATGGGTATGAAGAACCCAATGAACCCCTCAATAGATTCAAGAAATTGCAGGAGAAAAGGGCATACCTTGTTAATCCCTCAAAGGATAACCTCAAATGTACCAAGAAAGAAGGAATTGAGAATTTTGGAAGAAAATTTTGCACAGAGACAATCTCTTCTAGCAATAGCAAGTGGGTTTCTTCGGGGGGATGACGGAGTTAGATTCGGCTTGAACTCTCTTCCAGCAACTAAAAATGGGTGGTTGTTGCCCGATCTCACTCTCTCTCTCTCTCTCTCTCTCTCTCTGAGTTGGTTAGAGGAAGGAAAAAGAAAGAAGAGGAAAGTGGTAAAAAGAGGTTTACTCTGGTCTGGGAAACCACAAATGGCTCTGGAGCTTATAAATTTGATTTTTGGGTCGGGTTTAATTATTCGGCCCATTCTAGCACTTACCCATGACCCTAATAATTAAGGGGGCTAATGTTGAGGCCTGAAAAAATCCACGGCTTGGCCCAAATGAATTCTCGGCCCAGCGTAATACCTTATTGAGAAAAAACCCGACTTGGAGCACACAAAAGTCCGCCATGCATGAGTCACACTCCTCGCGTCATGCCAAATAAATAAGGGAGTTTCACTCAAACACCCTCAAGCGCTTTGGGATTTATTTTGGGTGTGTTTCTATGTTTAAATATGCCAAATAAATAATCCATCATGCTAGGAATCGAGATTAAGATTATAAAATGCATTATCTTTGCAAATCCATGCTAATTATCCTGTCAAGCATAATAATTAAAAGCATGCCAAGCGATATGCCATGCCAAGTAGGAAATCATTATTACACACCCAACCACGCTACAAGCCTAAGTGGGCCCAAGCCACTCGAATGCCCTGGGCTTGCTTGAGTGAGTTGTGATATGGTGCTAAATTATCATGAGGCCTATTGATGGACCGAGAAGTAGAGGTTCCAGGTTGCTTGGGAACCTCGGAACCAAGCCCATTTCTTAGGCCCAAACATAAGGGTGAGCACAAAATGGGAAAATAGTCCAACCAAAATAGCCTAACCAAAAAGCCCAAGCAAAATGATTCACTAAAATTAACCCATATAGCCCAATGTTAGATGAAGATAGCCCATTTGTTTGGAAGGTTGACTTGCTACTTTAAAGGCCCACACAATTGGAGGTAAAAAGCAGCATAAGCATAAGCCCTTTTGCTAAAAGAAACAGAAGCGTGTAGGGAGCAAAATGTCCACATATGCAGAGCTGCTGGAAGGCTCCAGCACATGGGAAGGAACAATTTCCAAGCACAAAACACCGGAAAAACCAAAGGGTCTTAACGTGCAAGCTGCCAGGAAGAGAAGCACTCTTCGAACCAGCATACATACCCCAATCCCTTCCCCATTAGACCTAGCCATAGAAAAGAGGAGGAAAGAAAGGAAGAAGATGGCTGGGAATGGAAATCTCCCATTGAAACAACCGCGGGAAAGGGGCCTTGAGCTCCAAAATATCTATGATTTTGTGCAAATAGGCAGAGGAAATGTTACCAAGATAAGGAAAGTCAAGGAAGGAGATGAGAAAAGAAGGGAAAAACTTGGCCAAAATGGGTAGAAGTCATTAGGGTTTCTTGGGAAGTGATGGTTTTTAGCGCCTATAAAATGAGGCCTCTTCTACCTAACAAAAACAACCTACACCTGGAGAGCAAGCTTCATCTCTTACTTGCAAAAGCTCAGCAACCTTCATGCACTATTCACCCTCCTTCCCCATTTTCTTCTTCTGGCAAGCTGCCGGAAGAACATAGTTCTTTCTTTTCCTCTTCTCAGCCACATCTACTTGCAAAACTCTTCTTCCTCACCTTAAACACTCCTCTTTCTCCCTAGAAGCCATATTTCCTTTTTGGTGCTCAACTCATGCTGATTTTGCTTCCATGCCACATGCCTCTCATGTCAAGCTCAAAAGTTTATTTGTAAGCATCAAGAAATCATTTGTAAGCAGCCTTTATTTTCGTTGGTGAAGGTAACTAGAATGCTTCCTAAGGCTCTACTGCCCTTTCGAAGCTCTTTTGAGGCTTGATTTTCGAACTCAGACACAGGGGCAATTTCATCAATTTTCCTTTTATGGCGGCCCATTTGCATGCGGAAGAAAAAGCCCTACATGTTTGTGCCCTAATAAATCACGGTCATAAATCGACCGAAGGACCTCATCTCGGCCCTAGCACCTACTCATGAACTAAAACGCCACGTTTCGTTAGGCATTTCGCCTTCCGAAAATAAAAGAAAAGTGGCAAAGGCAAAATCCTCTCGGCCTCGCGACCGCGGTATTATGGGCGAAGCCGAAGGCCGTAAAGACACGGCTGAAGATCGTGGTTAAATCGCAAGCGTGGCCTCAGGGTCCCACGCCCCATTTAATGAAGTAATGCCTCTGACTATCGCAGCAAACCCACTAGTCACAAGAAGCATTTAATGCACGAGGGAAGAAGGGAAGTGAGTGAAGTCGGGATTTGGTGATGGAAATCAGAGTGGTTAGGCGCAAATATTCTCACAAGTAATCTTACAACTTGAGGTCGGATCACCAACCACCAGACCAGAGCATTAAATGCGTTCCCACGGCCAAGGGGGGAACCCACGATCAGGCGGTGGCGAGATTTACCCGGATTTATGGGGGTCACACCACCATGCTTCACAATCCCAAATGCCGACTTGACTACCAACTTGCCCCGATCAGGCTCCACCACGCAGGTCTTTTCCGCCTCGATTATCCCTCCAGGACTCCTCCTATAAATACTAAGCTCAAGACTACATTTAAGGGGTTCAAACACCAAACCAAAAGCCTCCCATGGAAGCAAATTATATTTTCCTGTAATGCACTTTCAATACCTTTATTTGCTTTCCTAGGAGTAGTAGTAGATTGTAAGGAAAATCCATTCATCAATATATCATACGACCCTTGATTTTCAAGGCGCCGGAGCACCATCTCTGTTATCATCTCATTCACCCCATATATCATACGACCGTCACTATCTGAGCACGCGCCGGAGCATCGCCTAAAACCCGCCACCAACACCACTACTAAACGGCCTTGTAGCTCGGGCCGTGAACGGCCGAGATCGGGTTCCTCTCTCGGCCACAATCGTTTGATTAGGAGTCGAACTCAAAACAGGCGCATCATTCAACCATCTTCTACCCAAACCTCATCACCATCTAGACTCACGGTAGACCGTGCTGGCACGCCTGCGCACAACCACACCGCATCTAAAAGAAGGACGTCACGTGTTAACGCACATCCCCTCGGCCCGGAGCACCAGGCCGTGAGATTTGCGCAACCAACACTACAATGGCAAACTTGGCAAAATTGGAATTTGCTACCATGGACATTTATGAGGACAACTATCTATCATGGGTCTTGGATGCCAAAATCCATCTACGTGCCAATGGCCTTGGAAAAACAATTGTAGATGGAAGTGATATTACCTGAGGAAAACGCAAAGGCTATGATTTTTCTTTGTCGTCACATTCATGAAGCGCTGAAAAGCGAATATGTGGTGGTTGATAAACCATTGGTTATGTGGAAAGCCTTATGCGAAAGATACAATCACTAGAAGACGGTGACCCTCCCAAGAGCCAGATATGAGTGGACACACTTGAGATTCCAAGACTTTAAGTCAGTGTTAGTACAACTCAACAATGCACATAATCACCTCCCTGATGAAACTATGTGGTGAAAATATCTTTGAGGAAGTTATGCTTGAGAAAACTCTTAGTACCTTTCATGCCTCAAATGTGCTCATGTAGCAGCAATATAGACATAGTGGTTTTACGAAGTACTCAGAACTGTATCTTGCATTTCAATGAGCTTTTATTGAAAAATCACCAATCTCGCCCAACATGCTCAGCACCGCTTCCTGAAATAAATGCTGCATCTCAAGAAGTGAATGCCACCTCATCTCGTGGCAGTATCCACAGACGTGGGCTAGGAGGCAAGCATGGCCGCTGGCAAGGAAATAGAAAAGATCGTGGTGCCCATTCATATGGCTTGGGTCCAAGGAGCAATCCATCCACGAGTGGCAAAAATGCATCTTGGAATAAGGGGAAAGAACAGACAAGCCATGTGCCTAGAAATGTTGAAGGTGCTTATCACAGATGTGGCGCAAAGGGACGCCGAAGCATTTGGCGGATCTCTATCAATCTTCACTTAAGAATAGGAAAGTGAAGACAAATTACATTGATCATGTTATACCAGATCCGCCAGCCATAGATGGCCCATCGGAAATATCGCGTCAGTTAGACATGATGCATTTGGATGTTTCCGTTTTTGTTATTGAAAGAGGGAATGAAGTTTATGGGTTTGAATTAGACTAAATTCGTTTATGTATGATTTGTATTATCTGAAGTACTGTTTTCATTTCAATCCAGTAAAAGTGGCAGTGTTTATTCCTTTACATTGAATAATTGTTTATTGATCTAGCTTATTTTATTTATTTGAAGGCATGGATTTAAATTATGGATGTTGCCAAAAACTCTAGCAAATATATTTTTCTCGCAGACAATGCGACTACTCATACGATCCTTTGAGATCAAAAGTATTTCTTAAACTTGATGCTTACAAAAGCAAAGGTAGCAACCATATCAGATCTTGTAAATCTGATTGAAGGCTCAGGAACAACCTAAGTTGTGTTACCAAATGGAACAATACTGTCCATTCAAGATGCTTTATTATCTAACTCCAGAAGGAATCTGTTGAGTTTTAAAGATATATGTTTGAATGGCTACTATGTTGAAACAAAAATTGAGGAAAATATAAAATATCTTTGCATTACCTCTAGTGATACCCAGAAGTGTATACGGGAGAAGCTTTGTGCGCTCTATCAGGGTTGTAGTATACAACCGTACGGACAATTGAGGCACATAATGTCATGGACTAGAAGTTCATTGACTCAAATACTTTTAAGCTTTGGCATGTCCGGTTGGGTCATCCTGGATCCACCATGATGCGTAGGATAATGACCAACTCTAAAGGACATCCCTTGTTGAGAAAACACATTATGTTATCAAGTGACAGCTCTTGCCAAGCTTGTTCACAGGGGAAGTTGGTGATTAGACCATCACAACCAAAGGTTGATGTTGAATCCCCATCATTTTTATAGAGAATCCAAGGGGATATTTGTGGGCCTATTCATCCTCCATGTGGACCATTTTGGTACTTTATGGTCTTGATTGATGCATCTACCCGATGGTCACATTTTGCCTTTTGTCCACTAGGAATATGGCATTTGCTAAGCTCTTGGCTCAGATAATTAAATTACAAGCCAATTCCTAGATTATCCCATTAAGTCAATCAGACTCGATAATGCTGGTGAATTGACATCTTAGACTTTTGATGACTACTTCATGTCACTAGGCATTGACATTGAACATCCTATTCCTCATGTTCATACTCAAAATGGCTTTGCAGAAGCTTTAATTAAGCGTCTTCAATTGATAGCTCACACCTTCCTAATGAAGACAAAGTTGCCAGTTTCTGCCTAGGGACATGCCATTTTACATGCAACATCATTTGTGCGATTGAGGCCCGTTGCCAACAATCAATATTCTCCAATACAACTCGTGTTGGGTAATCAACCAAACATTTCACATTTAAGAGTTTTTGGTTGTGTGGTATATGTGCCCATTGCACCATCGCAACGTACTAAGATGGGCTCTCAACGTAGATTGAGAATTTATGTTGGTTTTGATTCACCATATATCATCAGATATATAGAGCTCCTGATGGGTGATATCTTTAACGCATGGTTTGCGGATTGTCATTTTGATGAGACAATTTTTCCATTATTGGGGGGAGAAAAATCTGTTCCTAAAGAACAACAAGGCTTACTCATTCCTGAAGAACGACGTGAATTATCGTGGGATGTACCCACTTTGTCTCATCTCAATCCTCATACCGCTCAATGCGAAATTGAAGTGAGAAAGATCGTTTACCTCCAAAGTATTGCAAATCAGATGCTAGATGCATTTAATGATACAACAAAGGTGAAGAAATCACATATCCCAGCAAAAATGCACCTGCAAGGATTGATGTCCATAATGGACAAAACAATGTGCCAGCAAATGATTCATCTGTTGCACACTTGAAGCATGGCAGGACCACTAGGCTCAAAGGATTTAGTCCCTCGAAAGAGGAAGTCGATGGCCAAAATGAATCTAGTTGAAATAAATGGAGAGCCCACAATTCATAATTCAAATGCCCCCGAGGAGGGACAGGTACTTCCTAAAAAAGAAAATGTCATTGGTGAGACAAGTGCCCCTGAAGTAGCAGCGGTACCTGAAAGTCAAGAAATCTCCATAAATTATATATCCATTAATGAATTGTGGAATAGAAACGAGATGATCATTGATGATATATTTGCATTCTCAGTGGCTACTAAGATCATAAAAGATGATGATATTGGGCCTTGCTCCATTGATGAATGCACACAAAGACAAGATTGGCCTAAGTGGAAAGATACAATCTAGGCAGAATTAAATTCTTTGGGAAAAAAGAGTGTTTTTGGACTTATTGTTCCAACTCCACCCAATGTGAACCTTGTGGGTTATAAGTGGGTATTTACAAGAAAGCATAATGAGAAAAATGAGATCGCGAGTCATAAAGCGCGACTTGTTGCACAAGGTTTTTCACAAAAGCCTGGAATTGATTATGTGGAAACATACTCTCGAGTAATGGACACAAATACGTTCTGTTACTTAATAAGTTTGGCGGTTTCAGAAAAACTTGAAATGAGACTTATGGATGTCATTACCACATATCTGTATGGAGAATTGGATACATATATATACATGAAAGTCCCAGCAAGACTTAAGTAGCCTAAAGCAGCCAGAAATAAACCACGGGCATGTTCTCAATTAAATTGAGAAAATCATTATATGGGCTAAAACAATCTGGGTGAATATGGTACAATCGTCTCAGTAAGTATTTACTAAAGGAAGGATACACAAATGATCTTATTTGCCCATGTGTGTTTATTAAGAAATAAGAGTCTGGATTTGCGATAGTGGCAGTATATGTTGACAACATGAATCTAATTGGAACTCCTAAAGAGCTCCAAAAGACTGCTGATTATTTCAAACGCGAATTTGAGATGACAGACCTTGGAAAGATAAAATATTGTCTTGGCTTACAGATTGAGCACAATGCTAATGGAATTTTGGTGCATCAATCAACTTATACTGAAAAAGTATTGAAGCGGTTTGGCATGGATAAAGCCCATCCACTTAGCACTCTAATGGTTCGTTTGGTCACTTGACACTAAGAAGATCCATATCGTCCAAAAGGGGATGATGAAATGGTTCTTGGCCCAGAAGTACCATATCTTAGTGTGATAGGTGCTTTATTGTACTTAGCACAATGTACTAGACCATATATAACATTTTTAGTGAATTTGTTAGCAAGATACAACCTTGCTCCAACAAGCCGACATTGGACCGGCATGAAACATATTCTATGATATCTTCGTGGGACTACATACATGGGCTTATTCTATTCCAGTGTATCGACCAATGCTCGAGTATTGTTGGATATGCTGATGTAGGATAGCTCTCTGATCCACATCAAAGACGCTCACAAATTAGGTATGTGTTTACATGTGGAGGAACTGCAATCTCATGGCGCTCAACGAAACAAACGTTGGTAGCCACATCTTCTAATCACTCAGAAATACTTGCCCTCCATGGAGCCAGTCATGAATGCGTTTGGTTAAGGTAAGTGATCCATCACATCCAAAGCACATGTGCCCTACCCTCAGCAATGGACACTCCAACAATCCTGAATGAGGACAATGCAGCTTGTATTGCTCAGATCATAGGAGGATACATCAAGGGTGATAGGACCAAGCACATATCACCAAAGTTTTTCTACACATATGAGCTTTAGAAGAGCCAAGAAATCAAAGTCAAACAAATCTGTTCAAGCAATAACCTGGCAGATCTCTTCACCAAGTCTTTGCCAAAATGTACATTCCAAAAGCTAGTGCATGACATCAGATTACATCAACTCTGCAAGCAATCAAATTGGAGCATGCAAAATCAGAGGGAGCATTCAAGAGTCTTATAATACAGGACATATGCATGTTGTACTCTTTTTCCTTCAACTAGGGTTTTTCCCACTAGGTTTTTCCTAGTAAAGTTTTAACAAGGCAACATGAACGCATTGAACGTTACCCTTATGTCTCAAATAAAGTTGTATTCTTTTTCCTTCGCTTAGGTTTTTTCCCACTGAGTTTTTCCAAACAAGGTTTTAATGAGGCAACCAATCTAGGGACACGTGGTCTCCAAGGGGGGGTGCCGTAAAGAAAGTGGTGAAGCCTACATAAAGAAAAGAAGTAAATAATAGTCAAAAACTTAATGATGATGCTGGAAGCTTAATGATGATGTTGGGTAGAGAAGCCATCCAATTTGCCTATAAATAAGCTTGCTCATTCAATTGTAGAACACACCAAAGGAGAAGAGAGGAAAGAAAAGAAGAGAAGAAAGGAAGAGTGAGAGGAAACAAAAGAGAGTGAGTTCTATCTAAGAGGAAATTCTGTCAATGTAAACATCACAAGAGCAAATACAATTCTACTCCCAATATTTAGTGATACTTTTCATACTATGTTATTTTATTTTTATAACATTTTTTGTGTGTTTCGATTTTATATGGTTCATACTACTGATTTAGCCCTATGAATATGATCTGTTTTACTCTTCTTCGAGTTGCCAATTAAAGGAGAATATAGGCAAAACCATAGTTGGCACCTATTTGAGATACAATTAAATTGATATTTTACCAAATTCTTTGATGCTCAACAACATGTTGCACATGTTATGTTAGGGCTATTATTTTGTTGTCTTATTTTCTTGTGACGTAGCGTGACAAAGAATGACTAAGCCTTTAGCCTAAAACATATAACTCTGGAATCCACCAGTAAGATATAAAGAAACCTCGGGTTTATTAATAAATTGAAATAAAAAAACATAACTCTAGCTAGGCCTCATCATTTGGCCCGCGGGCTCATGGCGCCGATGGGGGCCTGCCTGCCCATAGGAAAAAGCCTGCCCGGCCCGTTATGGGCTTTGAGATGGCCGCCCACCTTGGGCCGGGCTAGCTTGGGCTTGGTGTGTCAAGCCTGCCCGCCCATAGGCCCGGCCCGATTAAGCCCAAGAAAGCCGGCCTGCCCGCCCCATTAAAGCCCGTTAGGCCCGCATACATATATAATTATGTATAAATAAGAGTTTAGGATTAGGATTATATCACTTAAATCACATATATAATTTGTTTCATTTTATTTACTTTTCTTTACTCATTCCTAGTTTATAATTGGATGATTAGCACATTAATTTGTGTCAATTATTAATACAACAATTATATATATATATATATAAATAAGATGAACAATATATCATATCACGAAGTATAATCGTACCACCAAATATAATCATGTTTTTCTTGAACACATCACCAAACATTTACATATTTATTTATACCATCCTTTTAAAAAAAATATTTTTGATACTTATTATTTTTTAAAATTATTTCTTAAAACGTATTACGGTCTAATTATGTAATAACCTCAAAAATAATACTTTGTTTTATTATTTTTGTGGAAAATCTTATTAAGTTGTGTGACTTTATTGGGTATTTTATGAATTTGGTTTGATATGAAAATATTGGAATTAAGTGAGTTTAATATCAAATTTAGACTAAAATGCCCTTATGATTAAGTTTATGATTTTTTTCGAATGAAGTAGGTCCGTTTCGCCCGCCCGGCCCAATGGGCTTTCTCAAGCCCGACCTATGGGTCGGGCTTGGGCTTTGAATTTTTAAAACCCGCCCGCCCTGCTCAATATTTTTCTCTCTTCTTTAAAGCTGGCCGCCCCAAGCGTTAAATTTGGGCCGGCTAGCCAGCCCATTGACTAGCCTTAACTCTAGCCACGGGTAATATCTGTTTAAATACTCCTCAAAACACTAGGAATTAAAATATGAAAAATAACAAAGTTTCTCAAAATTGTAAAAACATAAAAACTGAATTCTGGGTTGCTAAACAATCTAGTATGCCCGAAAAAGAGCATATGTCATGGTAAAGATATGTGTTTTACGTGTGACGATGTTCAATTCAAATCGATGAATCATGGGCCAAATTCTAAGCTAGGAGCCTAAATATATAGTTTGCCTGATTTACCCTTGCGCATGCATATTTCTAACTTCTCTTCGATTGCTTCCGCCATTTGTTCTACTTCACTTGACTTCAGCTCCCAAAAAAATTGATAAAAGTGACATTGACCTATTGTTGGTCCGTCGCAAATCTCGCGGCCTGGTACTCCGGGCCGAGGGGATGTGCGTCAACACGTGACGTCCTCCTTTTGGATGCGGTGCGGTTGTGCGCGGGTGTGCCAGACGGTCTATCGTGCGTCGAGATGATGATGAGGTTCGGGTAGAAGATGGTTTAAATGTTGCTCCAGTTTTGCGTTTGACTCCTAATCAAACGATCGTGGCCGAGTGAGGAACGAATCTCGGCCGTCAGTTCACGGCCCGAGCTACAAGGCCGTTTAGTGGTGGTGTTGGTGGCGGGTTTTAGGCGGTGCTCGGCGTTACTCGAGAGCGACGGTCGTATGATATATGGGGTGAGTGAGGCGATAACAGATATGGTGCTCAGGCGCCTTGAAAATCAAGGGTCGTATGATATATTGACGAATGGATTTTTCTTATAGTATACCACTACTCCTAAGAAAGCAAATAAAGGTATTGAAAGTGCATTACAGGAAAATATAATTTACTCCGTGGGAGGCTTTTGGTTTTGGTGTTTGAACCCTTTAAATGTAGTCCTGAGCTTAGTATTTATAGGAGTCCTGGAAGGATATTCGAGGCTGACAAAACCTGCGTGGTAGAGCCTAACCGGGGCAAGTGGGTAGTCAAATCGGCATTTGGGATCGTGAAGCATGGTGGTTTGGGGTTGAGAAGCATGGTGGTGTGACCCCCATAAATCTCGGCAAATCCCGGCCACCACCCTAATCGTGGGATTCTGCCCCTTGGCCATGGGAACGCATTTAATGCCCTGGTCTGGTGGTTGGTGATCTGACCATAAGTCATAAGATTACTTGTGAGAATGTCTGCGCCTAACCACCCTGATTCCCATCACCAAATCCTGACTTCAGTCACCTCCCTCATGCATTGAATGTTTCTTGTGACTAGTGGGTTTTGTTGCAAAGTCAGAGGCATTACTTTATTAAATGGAGCGTGGGGCCTTGATGCCACGTGGCGATTCAACCACAGCTTTTTCAGACCGTGTCTTTTGTGGCCTTCGGCCTCGGCCTTCAAAACTACGGTCGCGAGGCCGAGGGGATTCTACCTTTGCAACTTTTCTTTTGCTCTTAGGAGGCGAAATGCTTGACGAAACGGTAGGCACCAGGGCGGGAAGTCCCTTTAATCAATTCGTGACCGTGTTTTATTAGGCACAAACATTGCCCCACATCCTGGATTCTTGGTCGCGGCCTAGGCGGAGGTCGAAAGGATTCCAAGGGATGGACCCTTTGCATTCCCACAAGTGATTGTGATTGGTGCTTTAAATCGTTGGTCAATCGGCGCATTAAATGCTCAAGCACGCCTCGCAGCCATCATTGCCCATACTTGTGCGAGCCGTCGTTTCGTCCGTCAAGCGAAGCGGCGGCCTCGGCTTTCGACATGTCATCGCACCCTTTGAGCACGCTTGTCGGCCGTTACATCTCTCCGAGCCACGCCCTTTCGTTTCAAATTCCAGCGCCAATATAAAAGCCTGTCCATTCTTCATCCCTTCCTTACGCTTTCAGAACCTTTAGATGCCCAAATTCTGCCAAACCTTTCTCTCAACTCTTCAACCCTTTCGAACTCCATATTTCAGCACCTCAACCCCTTTCTCGCACAATTATCCCCTTTGTTAGTGACCACCGACTTCAGTCGCTTTTCTGTATTTCTCTGAAAACTCTCGAACTCTTCGCCCCTTTTCTGAGCACTCGGCTCCTTGGTGTTCTTCGTGTTCATCACCCTTCCTTCGACTTTTTCCAAACATACCCTTACTTTAATCCGTTGCAATGGCCTCTAACACTCCTACATCTGTTGAAGCTCGGTCCCAAGTCTTCCAGACTGAGTTCGAAAACATTTGCCGAGAAATCCAAGGCTCGGTCTTACCCAACATCGTCACACCTTGGACTGATGACGATGGCACCGCCACCGACTCTTGTGTCCTCGGCCCCTCTGTAGATAGCGGGATGCCGGAGAGGCTAGTGGCTCATCTGAAGAACAATTTGGTGGACCTCTCAGCCTTTGATGGGGGGACTTCAAGATTGGAATGTCACCGGATCGCAGCCCCAATGGCCAACCTTGACCTCGGACTAGGAGAAATGGCTGCCGAGGATGGAGCATTTCTTCGGCCAGCAATGGAAGGATCAGGGCATCTACCACTTGATTAAGCTGTTCGACCGGCCGCTCGTCATGGACCGGTCGCTCTTGGCCGCGCCCTATGCTTCGGTCGTCGGCCACAAATACTATGAACCTTCGGTTTGGTATGATGACGCCGACCGTTCTAGACATGGCTGCCTTATTTGGCCTCTCTCCCCTCGGCGTGGAAGTAAATGCCGTTCGTGGCCCCGAGGCCGAAGGGAGTTTAAGGTCGTATGGCCTCATCGTCGACTTTCCGGGAGCAAGGCGAAGAACATGCTCAACTATTCCGCTTCTATAGCAACCCGGCGTGGAGGGCGGCCCGATGAGCGATTGCATTGCTCCCTTGGGTGAGGTCGAGCATGTCGCGTTCTTCTTTGTATTGGCTATGCAAGTTCGTGTTCTGCACCCAGCGAACAAAGTCATCCCGAGTTCACCCACCGGCGACTATCTTGTGCGGCGGAAGGTGGCGCTTGGCCCGTTCCTCTTCGGTCATATCTACCGACGCTTCACGACGTTGTCACGGATGGGATGAAGCGAAGCATGGTGGTCCACTATGGGCCTTCCAATTTTGGCTGCAGGCTTATTTCCCAGAGCCGAGGGGAGCGGCCAATATTACCGACACCGAGCCATTGGCCAATGCGTTTGCCCGGGCCTCGACTTCCTATTATAAATTTTTCTATGGCTTGGTCGAGAGGACTGGGTCGCGATTCGGGTGTGCCTTGCTCGGCCGTACCCATTGTTCTTGGCTCACAACCTCTCCGTGATCCCGATGGTGAAACGGATAACGATTTGAAGGAAATCTAGGGCTCCTTCACAGTCGCGCGACCTTCACTACGGCTTTGTCAAAGGTGGGGCGAGATTTATCTACCGAACCGTGGCGCGACAATTTGGCTTGATCAGACGGCACCGGTTCCCCATTGTCAACCATTCGACTCGTCTTTGAGGGCCGACATCGCCAAAGACCGCGGCGTGGCTAGCATTTCCTTCACTTCAAAGGGAATGACCTTCCTCACTCTAGCGCTTGGCTGCGTCGTAATGCGCACGCGAGGATGGGCGAGTGCAGTGCGAGTGCATATCGGCGATTCATTCGACCCGTTGAAGAGGCCGTGAGGGCTCGAAGAATGCGGATGGGACCCCTCGTCCCCAAGGTCGCCAAGTGGAAGAAGGGCCCGGCCGTGCTTCCTCGACCGAGCACGCCGGTCGCGGCCCTCCTTCCGGTTAGAGCAGCGGTCGCGACCTCAACTGCAGCCCCGACCCAGGCGCCGGTGTAGTGGGCGCAAAAAGCTTCGGCGCATAGGGATGCCATCCGCCCCGCCGCTCAATCGATCAGCCGTTGGTAAGCCCTCTTTCTTTTCGCTTTGCGTTAGCTTCTCCGAGCCACCTCTGTCTTTGTTTACTTGCTTCTTACCTCTTTACTTCTCCTGTACACACACTGGTCGCAAAAGGATCGAGGCCCTAAACACGGGGCCGCAGCGGTTGAGGCGCGACGGCGAAGATGTTGCCGTTGAGGCAGCGGTGCTAGGTGGCCGAGGAAAGGGTCCTCCTCGTTCTTTTGGAGGCCGAAGGCGAGGAAGAAGTCCCCAGGATTGTGAGCGCCCCTCTCGTGATCGTAAGTACTTATCCTTGATCACCTATTTTTCTTCTTTTTAGGCCCGCCCTCCTCTTTATTTTTCGATAATCTGTCTTTTCCTCGAGGCGGCGGTGCGAGGAGTCGGCCGATGAGGTGGCGTTGCCGAGGTAACAATTGAGGGGCGGCCACCGCCGGTCGCGGTAATGATGGATGCCGAGGCGGCGGTTGTAGAGGTGCAGCGAGGAGGCCGCCGCGAACATGTCGGATGGCGAGGTCCTTGCCGTGGACCCGACGCGGGCCATCCGGTGGAAATTCCTTGATGCGCCTCCGCGTGCCTACCTTGGCGTTACCACGCTCGTTGAGCCGTTGCCGTCCGCCTCGTCGTCGGCGGCATCATGATCCGCTCGGTAAGCATTTTGTTTTTCTGTACCTTCATTTTATTTTCGAATTCCACCACGTGCCTTTGGACCGAATTTTTGCTTCGGCCTCCCGGTTGTCATTATCACTACCGCGGTCGGTGTAAGTATGCCATGGCGCCGCGATCCTAGAGCTCGATGGCATTGATTGAGCTTGCGTGGTCGAGGCTATAGCTACCGACGCGTCAAACCCGCGCATGTCCCTCGCGATTCCCAGAGCTTGTGGTGCGAAGCTCTGGGCGCCGTCGGCGCTGAAGTGAGTGTTTAGATTTTCACCTTGTCACTTGCCATGTCCTAGTTGGTTGTCTCCCATTTTAACTCCCTTATTCCATTTTCAGGGAACCACCTCATCCGATGATCTCGAGGAGTTATATGCAGTCTTCATGAAGAAGAAGGCTCCGGAAGTACCTATTCCTTGGGGTTCACCAAATGACCACGGCTGAGGCATTCATGGAGTTTAGGTCCTGTCTGGATATGGCCATGGCGTTGGGTGCGCTTGACTCGGCTCAATTGGGCGAGCTACAGGCTCGCTTGGCGATGGCGAGAGATGATTCGGTCGGTATGTTGTGGCGAACATAAGGATGGCGAGGATGCTCGCTGAGCAAGAGCATGCGATAAAATACCAAGTCCAACCGCCATGGCCCGCTTGAAGGAAAATAACCTCGTCATCCAAAGAGAGAATGAGGAACTTGCGCGGTCGAGGTTGGATTGCCGAGCTCGGGCTGTCGAGATCTCATCCTTGGTAGCAGAGATGGTGCGATCGCGGTCGAACCGAAGCTGAAGTCTTGACCACTCAAATCCTTAAGGCGACCGAGAAAAAGAGGGCAGGCGGATATAGATGGTGGGGACATTGCCTGGAGGAGGATAACATGCCTAATCTGGGGGATGTTTAGTGAAGGGGTTTAGGTGGGCGGCCGTTCAAGGATTTTGGGATGTAATAATTAAAACCCCTTTTTTTTTCTCTTCCCACAGATACAGATACATGAAAATTTATATATTATTATTTTTTGTGTTGTGATCGGCCATGACCGGCTGTTTTTTTCTTTTGTAAAAAAGCGATGTCTTTAATCTAAATACAAAAGCGTGGGCCTTCTTTTCTGATTAATTGAATGTATGTCGTTTGCTTTATATTGGCTGCGCTGTTTATTTAGCTTGCTTGCCCACTTCCCCTTTTATTCTTTTTGACTTTTTGTCGTCGCCCTCGGTGCCATTTTTTCCGAACTCGCGCAACTGTAAGCGGTGAGTCTTGATTATTCTAACTTTCCTAAACTCCGGCACGGTTTGCGCCTGACTCTCCGTCTTTCGCCTCATTGTGAAAAACTTGAAGACATCGGATCTCTAGCTCCATTAGTTTATGAATGTCATGGCCGTAGGTCAATATATAGGAAATGTGCTCATGGAGTGGCTTTGATGCGCGGCGTGCCCAAGAAGCCCTAGAGAGCAAGTCGCGCCAACTCCGGCCTCTCCGGGTGGGTGCATTTCGGTGGAACTCGCGCCTCCGGCCGTCGGCTGAGTCATCCTTGGTCGTACCGAGCGCCTTGGTCGGAGGGTCCTCGATGGGGCGCTTCGTTGGGCCACGATGGCCGTGGAACTTGTTGCCCTCGCTCGCCGCCTTACTTGCGGGCCACTTGAACGGGTGCGACCGTAGCCGGGTGGTACCAGATATGCCCGTAGGTTTGGACCAGGGGTTGAATGGGTTATAGTTGGAATGGCGAACCGTCTTGAAGATGGGAGCGGCGGCGATAATGACATGTGTAATGGTGGAGCGGTCGGATTGCTCGCCGTATTGCCTTTGTGATGAAGCGGTGGTCGAGTTGCTTGGGCGGGATGGGTATGGACGGCCACCGTGTGGATGGGCCGAGTTCTTTGGACCGCGGATCGCAGGCTGCTTTACCCGGTGACACGGCCAAAGCATGGAGTGGGCCGTCGTCGTCTCTGCCGGGTAGGTCGGTCCGGGATTTACCCATGTTGGTGGGATTGCCTAGCCGCATTTGTCGGCTGTGAATGTTGGCCGTAATTTGACGCTTAGGGCTCGAACCTCTCGCGCTCTTGGCCTCTCTGTCCGGCTCGGGAGGCGTTGCGGACGATGTCACCAGCATCCTCTCTTGAAAAAGCGTCTGTAGCTCGAGGAGAATTTGTCCATTGAGCCATTAAGGATGTTTGCTTCGCCATCAGATCTTCGAAGACTGCTTGCACTCCCATGGACTCGGCCGAGGTTTTGACCGCATGTTCGGTCTCGGTGACGAGTGATTGGTGAGGTGGACTCATGAGCCTCAAAAGTCATTTCATTGTTTTGTTTTTGAGTTTTGCACTGTGCCCTAGTTTCCACCATAAGTTTTTTGAGTCCCACCGGGTCATGCCAAAAGTGTTGGTCCGTCGCAAATCTCGCGGTTTGGTGCTCCGGGCGAGGGGATGCGTCAACACGTGGACGTCCTCCTTTTGGATGCGGTGCGGTTGTGCGCGTGCGGCCAGACGGTCTCACCGTCGTCGAGATGCTTGATGAGGTTCGGTAGAAGATGGTTTAAATGTTGCGCCTGTTTTGCGTTTGACTCCTAATCAAACGATCGTGGCCGAGTGAGGAACGAATCTCGGCTGTCAAGTTCACGGCCTAAGCTACAAGGCCGTTTAGTGGTGGTGTTGTTGGCGGGTTTTAGGCGGTGCTCGGCCCGTTACTCAAAGAGCGACGGTCGTATGATATATGGGGTGAGTGAGGCAATAACAGAGATGGTGCTCCGACGCCTTGAAAATCAAGGGTCGTATGATATATTGATGAATGGATTTTTCTTACAGTCTACTACTACTCCTAAGAAAGCAAATAAAGGTATTGAAAGTGCATTACAGGAAAATATAATTTGCTCCGTGGGAGGCTTTTGGTTTTGGTTTTTGAACCCTTTGAATGTAGTCCTGAGCTTAGTATTTATAGGAGTCCTGGAGGGACATTCGAGGCTGACAAGACCTGCGTGGTGGAGCCTGACCGGGGCAAGTGGATAGTCAAATCGGCATTTGGGATCGTGAAGTATGGTGGTTTGGGGTTGAGAAGCATGGTGGTGTGACCCCCATAAATCTCGGCAAATCCCGGCCACCACCCTGATCGTGGGTTCTGCCCCTTGGCCGTGGGAACGCATTTAATGCCCTGGTTTGGTGGTTGGTGATCTGACCCTAAGTCATAAGATTACTTGTGAGAATGTCTGCGGCTAACCACCCTGATTCCCATCACCAAATCCTGACTTCAGTCACCTCCCTCGTGAATTGAATGTTTCTTGTGACTAGTGGGTTTTGCTGCGAAGTTAGAGGCATTACTTCATTAAATGGAGCGTGGGGCCCTGAGGCCATGTGGCGATTCAATCACAGCTTTTTCAGACCGTGTCTTTTGCGGCCTTCGGCCTCGGCCTTCAAAACTCGATCGCGAGGCCGAGGATTCTGCCTTTGCAACTTTTCTTTTGCTCTTAGGGGCGAAATGCTTGACGAAACGGTAGGCGCCAAGGCCGAAGGGAAGTCCCTTCAATCAGTTCATGACCGTGTTTTATTAGGCACAAATACCTATCCTAAGGATGATGAGTAATATATATTACACTCGAAAAGCTTCACATTAATCATATGATATCAATCAAAAGACTTCACCTTTATATGTTATCTAACAAGTAATTTGGTTATGAGCTTTGTCTTAACAACTTCTAAAATTTATTGAAAGCCATAAACAATTCATTTTTAACATTTAGAATCATTCTTTGCAAATTCAACCTCATTGTTCAGAGTGTTTGTTCCACATTAAAAAAGTTAAGAAACCTAACATGAGTTTATAAGAAATTGCGGTATTGCCAATTAGTTTTGGAGTGTGAAACCTTAACTTTATTCATTGATGATATTTCTCCATTGCTCACGCACACATGACATTGCCAACAACTGTTTTTTATTTTTTATTTATGGGAACACATCCATCATGTTACCACATGCCAAACTCTTACTTTTCATTTTTTCGAAGGACTTGATGAAAGTTTTTTCCATTTTTCTGTACGCCTTTTTTTTAATTATTTTTATTTTCATTTTTCTTTAAGTATAAGCGATAATTTGAATGTAACGGCTCATTTGTATAATAGCACTGTATTAGCATGGACTATGCTTAGGGACTATCTTGGCTTGGTCTAAATTAGATAACATTTATCCTTTGTTTGGTGTATGCTTGGACTAGGACTAGATCTTTTTATTTTTCCAAAAATATATATATATATATGTATATATGTATAAATACATATTTTAATGTACATGTATATATGTATTTTATAATATATATAATATATGTATATAACATATATGTGTATACAAAGAGCTTCCATTGAAGGATCCCTTAAATAAGCTTATTTGAGAGGGCCCACTTCGGATTGTATTTCACTAATCCAAACTGTCTATTTTGTAGATACTCATTCAAAGATCATCTCTACAAAAAATCACATGAATCTGATATCATTTAATGACTCAATTGAGTTCTTGAAATTTTAGTAATTTCTTGAAGCACTGTGTTCATTGATTTTGTACGACATAATTGAATGTCGAAACGGTTTCCGATTTGTCTAATTTTTTGCAAGGATGATCTATGAATATAGACTTAAAAAATAGAATGGTTTGGATCGTTGAAAAAAAAATCGTAAGGGACCCTAAAGGGTGTCCCTTAATAGAATGGGACTGTGTATATATGTATATCTGTTTATTATAATAATATTATATATTATAAATAATATATATATATATATATATATGGGACTGTATATATATGTATATACTTTTATTATAATATATATTATATATATATATATATATATATATATATAGTCCCTTATATTGAGGGATCCCTCAAATAATTTTATTTGAGGGATACCCTTTAGGGTCCCCTACGAATTATTTTTCATCGATGCAAACCATCTATTTTATAAGTCTATATTCATAGATCATTCATTGCAAAAAATTAGATAAATCGGAAACCGTTTCGATAGCCAGTTGTGTTCTACAAAATCAATGAACATGATGCTTCAAGAAAATACTAAAATTTCAATAACTTAATTGAGTGGTCAAATGATATTAGATTCAAGTGATCTTTTGTAGAGATGATCTTTGAATGATTATCTTAGAAATAGACGGTTTGGATTAGTGAAAAATACAATGCGAAGTGGGCCCTACAAGAGTGTTCCTCAATAGAAGGAGACTATATATATATGTGGGATCTCTTAATAGAAGGGGACTATATATATATATATGTGTGTGTGTGTGTGTGTGTGTGTGTGTGTGTGTGTATAGGTGTACATGGGCGGATGCACATAGGCATAAATGGGGTTAGGTGACCCCATGGAAGCCAAAAAAAAAAAGGATGTGGAGGTTTGAGGCAACCCCGTGGCACACAACACCTGTTCGATGAAATGTGCGAGAGGCCTTGTCTGCTGCTCCCTTACGTAGCGGGCGTGAGGTTTTTATTTTTAAATCTGGCTTCAAAACAGTGTTGTTTTGAACCAAGTAAAAAAAAAAAAACCGAGCATCAGCTTTACCCCGACTCCTCCAGCAATCTCCAAAGCCAAAACACAATTTTCCCTCTCCTCTCTCACACCCTAACTAATGCCCAACCATCTCCACGCCAAACCCCCCCTTCCCCCTCTCTATCCTTGGGCTGCTTGGTTGCCTCCCATCATTTCAAGTTTCAAGTGAGTAGAAGAATTTATGTTTTTAATAAAATTGATATATGTAGTGTTTTATTTGTTTTTATGAATTTGAATTTATTGATATGATATTGATATTTATTCATATTTGGATTTAAGTAAACAAGCAAGCACATAAACAACAGAGCTTTACCCATTGCAGATTCGCAAGCACAAACAAGTTGTTTTTTTACTTCAATTGAAGAAAAAATTGCTCAAAATATAGGTTTTATTGTACCTTAATCCTTATTCATTAGTTAAATTATTGCTCTAATTTTTAGTTGATTTATTATTATTGTTTATAGCCTTAATGTGTCGATGTGATTGTTGAGATTTTTATTTGGAAATTAAAACTGTTTCCTAGGCAGTGAACATTAACAAAACTGATAATTTTAGTGATGAATGTATCTATAAGGGTTTCTCCAAAAAAAAAAAAAAAAAATCTTAAAAAAAAAAGTGTTTATAAACCGGGTATTAGAGAGAGGGTTTCTATTAGAGATGATGGTAGAGTATTAGTGTGTTTGCATGTGTGTATTTTATAAAAAATATTTAATTTATTATTATTATTTTTTAAAATAATTAGATAGGAAATTACTCATTTGTCCTAAAAAATGCCTCAACAGTTTAGCCCAAAAAAATTCAACACTTTTACATTGTGACTCTATGACCCGAGTATCCAGTGGGTATAATACGTATACATGTACATAATCTTGGATTTACATGGGTAGGTGTATATATGTATATTATAATATATACATGGGTATAATACACACACACACACACACACACACACACACATACATATATATGTCACCCAACCCACGGATTTACGTAATCTTGGATTAAGATGTGATTCACACCTTAATTATATAATTTAATAAAAACTATAACTAAAATGTGAAGATTATTTAAATAAATAAATATTTCACATAGAATTTTCAGAGGAAACGACAACATCCGAAATCTTACATTTTTATATTATTTTACAAGTTAGAACTACTTAAGAGTTCACTAAAAAAGTAGCTCATTATTCAACCACAAACTATGTACACAATACACTCTATAGACATGCCAAAATCATCACAAGTCCTAGATTTCAAGTTCAGTACCTACAAAAATTTTTTAGAGGGTGAGCGAAACCATAGCTTAGTAAGGACATAAACTTTTTCACGGTAAATTGATATAACTAAATTAAGTGACATACAATCACATAGCCAAATATCGCATTATTAATAATAATGCATGAATGCTCTTCATCTACTCCTGTTAATTCATACAACTGGACAAGCAGACTTGCACGTCCCATACCATGTGTATACCACTTGGTCCTGATGTCAGATATATGCTCTAGAAGCCAATATAAAAATGGATAATTCTAAGGAAATAATATATAATAATCAAAGGGGCAAGAACGTTGCTTTAGGTACATAACATACACAAAGTAACAAGTCCATGGATTAAGATATAAATGGAAAGTGGTATAAAGAAGTTAGATGCACGAGACCTTTCCATACATATGAATATCGTATCCTAAAATGTTCTTGGTCATAGGATCACTAATTGGACAATGGTGACCCGCAAAGACTGGTACACATTATGTCTGCTCAATTGGAAGGATGACTAGTCTCAAGTCATTCGTGTAGAGACATGAGACAGATGTGTAGGGGCTCTATAGAAGATGGAGTCCACTGAACGCGATCAACTCTAGAATTCTTGTATGGAAGTCTTACTCACAAGTGTCAAACAAAGAATTCTAAGGTGTGATAATGCAAATTAATCCTTAGACCCGAGACATCATAGTTTTCTTGTGTATATGTTGTTTCTCTTTGAGAGCACTATACGGTTGTATCAAAATACTATGACTTAAAGGTGTTCCTCAGGATTCTCAGCATGTACGCAGAGACAGGTGAATGTACAACAAGGAATCTCTGCTCTTAGTAAATAGAGAAAATACTCTAAAGATATGATTCGTGAATCTTTGGCCAAAGTATTGGACGGAAATTGAAACAAGAACGTTTGCAATTTCATCAAATTGAATCATATAATCTAGAGACGTCATATTAGGAATTTTGACACAAGTTTACCATATGCCGAGAATATGACATAGAGTATTGAATTAGAGAAGGATCGAATTGCATTGTAATCACAAACTGACTAAGTTCTCTAAATGAATTCTTTTTAACTTGGGCAGCCATGACATATTGCTAGGTGTCACTCATGGCTTATGGAAACCCGGTAAGGACTAATTATAATTAGCCTTCGCCAAAAGGGAGAATTGTATGGAGGGATACAATTCACGTTTAATTCAGAGTGAATCATTCATACCCATTGCCTCACTAATTAGGACTTATAAGATCGCACACCGAAAAGGAACTGATTGGGAAATTAAGAAGAAAATGAATGATTTTGTGACTTGGTCAAAGTCAATGTGAAAGTCAAAGGTCAAAGTCAAAAGTCAAAGGTCAAAGGTTAAACAGTTGACCCAACACTTGACACGGTCAACTAAGGATGACTGAGACCAACACTCATTGGACAAGTGAGTTATTAGATTAATTAAGTCATTAGAGTAATTAAATTAATTAGATTAATTTAATTATTCAATTAAAGTTATGAAACTTTAATTAAAGGTCCCATATGACTTGAAAATTCAAAATAAATTTGACCATATAGACTTAGGCATATATGTGACATATTAATTAATTTGTTAGACCAAGATAGCACAAAAGGATGACACACAAGGGGGGGTGTGGCTACGCTAGGGCATGAGGGTATTTTTGTCACTCATATGACATTTTTGATCCTGTAAGTGTATAGCTATGGTATCCTATCATCCTAGGGGTTTTTAAGTTGGTGAAATTGGAAGAGAGAAAACATCAAGCTCTTTCTCCCTAACCCCTTGAATTGGTCACATAAGTGAGGGTGCTAGCACCACTCTTCACTTGTTGTCTACTCATTCTCTCATCCCATTCAATCTTTGGTGAAGAGCTTTGGGGAGGTGCATATCTTTGTACCTATTTGGAGAGCTATAAGTGGAAAATCAAAGTAATGAGTTTTTAAAAATCTCTACACAACACCATTTCCACAATATTCCCTTCACCCGAATGCCCATTTATATGAACTAACACTCATCTCAATCATCCCATAATTTCCCATTTTTTTAGTCATCTTGTCTAACTCTCTGTCGCCAGAATAAAAACCATGTGCACTATGGGATCCTTGAGATCTGGAACCTACCAAGAGTTAGACTTAACTACACAAAAGATTATTTCCATTACCCTCTTTTCTATCATTATTTTCTCAATCCAATAACTCCAGCCAATTTTCATGACATTATGTACTTATACCTTCCACATATCCTGTATATCTCACAACAATGTAACTATTTAAAACATCACCAATGTATATATAATTATGCCAACATTGTTCAAATAGTTAACAACACGTAAACACCCACATGAAGAACATTATAGAATATCAAGAACATCCATCAAATTATAATATCACGCATAATATAGTGCTCACGAAATTTAATTAAATCAATCTCCGTGAAGGCCCCCCAAGAAACCCCCTACCTTGACACCAAAGCTTTTGCTAGAAATGTAAGGTGTTTCCCAATTTTCCCCGACATCCACAAACTTAGTCTCCCACTCTTTTTCTTAACAATTCTACTTCTCTCTACCTTTCTTTCTCTCTCGCATTCTTTGTTCCTTTGTTGTGCAACTAATGACTTATATATATACAAATGATAGGCCGGCTACAACTCATTTCCTATTGGATGGTTACTGGCGGTTTATGTACTTACTATCCAAGTAATGTGTATATATAGGGTTATTGATTTCAATGGTCCCCCAACTATTGCTCCAGTATCATTTTGGTCCACTAACTAAAATGTTCATTTCAATGGTCCTTCAACTCTTAATTTGGTATCAAAATCGTCATACAGTCAAAGTCTGTCAACTATTCCATGAAATTGAAGGGCAAAATAGTCTTTTCAAGGCATTCCAACCTCTCCCTTTTTCTCTCTCTTTGACGATTCGACAACCACCAACCCTAACCTATCGCAGCCCACCCCAGCATCCTTTCTCTTTGTCTCCTCCCTCTCTCTCTGTCTCTTCCCCTCTCTCTGTTTGTTGAATCAGATGGTGAAAAGAATGAAGAACACAACCAGAAACCGCTCTCTAAACCCTCACAAGTTCAATCTGTTTAAAGGTTTCCAAGAGATTCTAAGCTTTTTTGTTTTTTTTGGGGAATATTTTTGAACCATCTGGACATTAAACATGTCTTCTCTCAAGTGGGACAGTTGAAATCTAGTTAGCATGTACAGCCCACCAGTCTAAGATTGTTTGGTTTTGTTTTTAAGGGTACTGCCCTAAAAGAGAAGAAGACGAAGACTAATATGGAATTCGTTTGGTTTTGAGGGTACTGCCCTGAAAAGAAGGTTTTGCCCTTGAATTTAACGGCAAAATTGATAGACTTTGACGGTAGGACTAATTTGATACCAAATGAAGAGTTAAAGTACCACTGAAATGAAAAATTTAGTTGGTGGACCAAAATGATACTGGAGCAATAGTTGGGGGACCATTGAAATCAATAACCTATATATATATATATATATATATATGGTCTTGCGAGATAATTAAGAAAGAATTTCTTGTAAGACACGTTGTGACTCCTCCAATCCTAATTTGATGTTCTTCATGGTGAGTTGACAAGGTTTGTAATCATAGCCTTGCTACTAGCATGTTGTTGCGTCTACCCAAATGCAAGTAGTCACACGTAGTAATAATCTTGGAAGTCCAAGTATCGTATCCTCAAGGAGCAGGTAGGCAAATATCTGCACACAAAGAAATAATTAAATGTACCACAATAAAAGTGACAAGCAAAATGGAAAAGTAATTTGATTTGATTGTTGTGGAAAATTGAGTTTAAAAATGAAATATCAATAATGGAAATGCTAAGGCATCAAGGTTCAATTCTTTAAACAAAATATGTTTCATGCTCTTTAATCCAAATTATAACTCGATTAAAATCATCATTGAGAAACTTTAACCGGAAGATAAAGAAATTAAAACCTAATTTAATTTTTCAATGTAATCTTTTATTAATGATTGTTCAGAAAATGGAGTTGCTTAATATCTACTCTTTTAATTTAAAAGCATGCCAAGTCAGTTCTTAACAATGAGAAAAATATAATTGAACTCATGAAAAGATAATAGCACTTAACATCAATCAAAATAAAAGGATATGAAAAGATTGAACAACCAAAAATAAAAGAATTTAGCAATTCATACCGTATATTGGATTAAAGAACAATTCACAAATTCACTCAAAGAACATTCCCTTTAGCCTTAGCTAGAGTTCTAGCAACTCATTACAAAGAAAAACATAAACTAAATGGATAAAGAAATCTGTTGTAGCGGTGCCCTTGCCAAATAAGTTGATGGGTGATTTATAGTAGTCAATGAGGTGAGTGGGAAGTTAATACATTCATGGTGGGTGATGAAGGGTTTAATTGAGGGATTAATTGGATTAAACATGTGTTGATGGTGAAGAGTTAGTGGAAAATAAATAACGGTGAGGTAAGTGGGCGTTAAATGGCTATGAATGACATGAAATAGGCTCTTTAGCTTCAACAGTTTTGTCTTCTCTTCTCCCTCTTTACTTCTCTTTATAATCACAATAATCCCACAATCAATTCTTCAATTAAATCCACCAACAATTCTCTTTACACCTAGCTTGAACTTGGACAAATGTATGTCTTCATCTTTTGGCTTTCCAACTTCTTACAGAAGATAAATTCACCTAATAAGTTCACCAAATTAATATAGAAAATTCATAAATCCAGTTGGTGAGAATAAAATGTAACAACAAGTGAAATTATATTCATTAAGCCAAAATTATATCATAAAGTCTCCAAAATAATAGTAAAAAGATGTAATTTGAGACTTTCATCACATGCTCTATTGACACCTAACCACATTATCAAGAACCATTTTACTAATGTACATATATATACATTATACATATATATATGTATATATACAATCCTCTCCTATTGACGGATCCCTCAAATAATTTTATTTGAGGGATACCTTTTAGGGTCCCTTACGAATTGTTTTCCAATGAATTACACAAATCGGAAACCATTTCGACATCTAATTGTGTCCTACAAAATCAATAAACACGGTGCTTCAGAAAGTACTAAAATTTCAATAATTCCAATTGAGTGGTCAAATGATATCGGATTCAAGTCTTAGACAAGGAAACCCCATTGACTTTATCCCCTTATAAAACCCCTATTTCACCTTCCTTTCATCTCACTGTTGTTACAGTAGAGAGAGTCCAACAAACACTAGGGTTGTGAATTTTGTTATGAAGAAGCTATCATAAATTAATCATCATCAATCATGAAAATATCCTTGAGCCAATTATTCTCCGAAAAATATCCTCTCTCCTACTTCTCTCATACACTCCTAACTAACAACATGTTGGTTTAATAATCAGAACCAACAAACTAACTTAAGGGGATCCCCCAACAGGCAAATCCAACAAGAAAAATGGATTGCCAATTCAGAAAACCACTAGAAGATTCTTCATTAACAGAAATTGATGGTTTACATCATCACCGATACGATCTCTATTAATTACACTTACAAGTTCAAAGATATCATTGGATATACCTATATAGTATATATGTAGGAATTTATTTAAGGTGATGCTAAAACTATGCAGTGGGGTAAGAGGCAGACATCGCTATGCCACAAAGTCCTTCAGCTACATCAACATCTCTTTGCATTCTTATGTACCGCTCTTCACCCCATTTTATACCCCATGAGTTCTTTACTAACCAATACTTGGTCCCATCATCACTCATGCCGTAACCAATTGCAGTAACACCATGGTCTAGGCTCGTTCCACAAGTTTCTGTATAGACACCACTTGAATAGAATTGGAAATCAGGACCACTAGCATCAATGGCAACAAAAATTGGTTGATGAGAAACAGCAGTAAGAAGTGCTAAAATATGAATATGGTTTGAATGTATTAGGTTTTTTTTATTCTTCTCCATAAGGAGGTATATATAAGAGTTTACAGGGTGCTTTACAAGGAATTAGATATAGTAAAGAAATAGGAAAGTATCTCCTAATTATACAATGATTTATCAACTATATAAAAATAGGAAAGTAAATCCCTTAATTAATCAAGGAAATAAATCTCCGTGATTAATTAGGAGACTCATGTCAACACTCCTTCTCAAGTTGGTGCATATACATCACCAATGCCCAACTTGGTAAGTGAGTCATGAAATACTCTTCCATAAATAGCTTTGGTTAAGATATCTGCCAATTGATCTTCTGATCTTACGAATGGTAGGCGGATAATCTTCTTCTAAATTTTTTCTTTGATAAAATTTCTATCCACCTCAACATGTTTGTTCAATTTGGAATTGGATTTCAATCATGTGGAATTGGATTATGGGAAATATCAATGGCTGACTTGTTATCACAATGTAACTCCATTGCTTTTCTGTCTTGAAACCCAATTCTGTCAATAGTCTTCTGATCCATAGTAATTCACAAACTCCGTGAGCCATTCCTCGATACTCTGCTTCAGCACTAGATCGAGAAACCACATTTTGTTTCTTACTCCACTAAGGGACTAGGTTACCTCCCACAAAAGTGAAGTAACCTGAAGTAGAGCATCTATTAGTAACAGAGCTAGCCTAATCAACATTTGTATATCCAACAACTTCGAGATCTCTATTTTTTGAGAACATTAAACCTTTTCCAGGTGCTGACTGTAAGTATCTTAAGATCCGATCAACTGCATTCCTATGGGACACACTGGGTGAATGCATAAATTGACTAACCACACTCACAGCATACGCAATATCTAGTCTTGTGTGGGCTAAATATATCAACCTTCCAACAAGGCGTTGGTACTGTTCCTTATTGGTTGGTTCTTGATCTATGTCTTCACATAACTTGTGATTCATCTCGATGAGTGTATCAGCAGGTTTGCATCCAAGCATTCCTGTTTCAGTGAGCAGATCTAATACATACTTCCTTTGAGACATAAATATACTAGTTATGGACCTGGCTACTTAAATTCCTAGAAAGTACTTCAGATCACCTAAATCCTTTATCTCAAATTCCTGAGACAAATACTTCTGCATTTTCAGTTGCTCTCCTGTGTCTTTTCTAGTTACGACTATGTCATCCACATAAACAATCAATGGATTAAGTCTTCTTCCATCACGCTTCAAGAACAAAGTGCCATCTGCATTACTCTGTATATATCCAAAATTCTTTATGGATTTAGTGAATATGCCAAACCATGCCCTGGGGGATTGCTTTAATCTATATAATGACTTTCTGAGCTTGCAAACTTGACTCTCCGTGTCATGAGCTAAGTTACATCCTGGTGGTAAGTCCATATATACTTCTTCTTCCAAGTCTCCATGTAAGAATGCATTTTTGACATCAAACTGATATAGTGGCCAATTGAGATTTGCTGCTAGAGACAATAGGAATCTAATAGTGTTAATCTTGGCTACTGGGGCAAAGGTCTCCTCGTAGTCTATCCCATATCTCTGTGTGTACCCCTTCGCCACCAATCTAGCTTTATATTTTTCAATGGATCCATCTGCTTTGAGTTTTACAGTATAAATCCACCTGCATCCTACTGTCTTTTTTCCATGAGGTAAGAGCACGAGTTCCCATGTGACATTATTTTGGAGAGCTCACATTTCTTCATGCATAGCTTCTTTCCATTTTGGGTCTTCTAGTGCTTCAGTTACACTATTGGGGACAGATATGTTAGCCAATTGCTTCATATAGTGCACACGTGACTCTAATAATCTGCTGAGAGATATATAATTATTGATGGGGTATTTCCCTTTGTCTTTAAGATATACTTCATATTTTACGCGAGGTTTGCCACGGTTCTTCCTTTCTGGAAGCCGATATGTAGACTTTGTGCCTTCTAAAATTAAATCATCATGGGATATTTCATTAGTGTTATCAATTTCAGGACAAGATGTTACCTGAATGCCATCCTCAGCAGATGATTAGTGTGGTACTGGAGTGAAGAAGTCTCTGGAGTTGGCAAAATCTCATTAGTTTCCTCCTCCTGAGTTGGACAACAAGGAGACAACAGATCAGGTGAGGCTGGTCTTGGGAACGGGTTTCTTCCAAGCCTGCATTGGTCATTTTTGGCAGAGCCATAAGTGATCGATCGTTATCGCCGTGACCGGTCGCTTTGTGCAGAGTCATTAGCGATCGGTCACTTTAAAGGTGATACGATTCGGAGGAAAAAATTGAAAAATTGAGAAGTGTTGACGTCGAAATCTGATCCTGTGCAGCTAAAAAATGTCATTTTCCCGAAACACAACATCCATAGAAGTATATACTTTCTGACTAGGAGGATGATAATACCAGTATCCTTTCTGATGAGATGCATAGCCAATGAAAACACACTTTTCGGCTCGGGGATCCAATTTGCTTCGTTGGTGATCATGTAAGTGGACAAGTACAACACAGCCGAAAATCTAGGGTTCCAGGTTTGGGGTAGGAGGTGTTTGGATATGGTGGTGAAGTGTTTGAAGTGGTGTTTGGAAATGTAGGATACTAGAAGGAATCTGATTGATAAGGTATGCTGCAGAGACGACCGCCCCAAAAAGATCGTGGCATATTGGCACTAAAGAGAGAGGCACGAACGACTTCCAATAAGTGTCTGTTCTTTCTTTCAGCCACTCTATTCTGTTGGAAATCTGTAAGGGCATGAGCGTTGATGTATGATGCCATGATCTTGTAAGAAGCGATTAAGATCATGGTTGAGAAATTCTACGCCATTGTCGTAAGCGAAGAACACAGATTCGGCATGAAACGAAGTCTCCACCATTTGATAAAACTGTTGAAATGCAACAACCCGACCCCAAATTTATTCAATGTTTAATTAATTTAAGTGGAATTGAGAAATTACCCGTGGGATAAGGGTATTTTGGTCATTTTCTTACCCGGAAGGAATTTGGGAATTCCGGTTGTACCGTTGCGTAGAGCACGGTGAGATGAGTCCGTAGACACGTAGTGGGCTCGAATCGGAGTTGTAACGAGAGAGATATGGTCAAATGAAGCTCAGTGGCATAATCGTAAATATTTGGAAAATGGATTTTTGGTTAAAAGACGGAAATGCCCCCGTCTGTCTCTCTCTCTCTCAGCGCGTCCCTCTCTCCCTCCGCTGGTTCGGCGGCAATGGAGGCCGCCACGCTTTGGCCGGCCAGGTTCTCGTCCGACCACCAAAGTCGACGGGCCGGTACCAAAATGGCCCGCCGTCCTCTTCCTACCCAGTAGGTCTCGCGTCACCAGGATTTCGCGAAAATCGAAGAAAACCGCCGGTTTCACCGAAACGGCCGTTCTCCGTCGTCCGCCGCCATTTTTGGCAATCAAGGTATGGAAATTCATCCATACGCATGCTCTAGCTGATGGTTGGTAGGATTTCATAAATTTTGAGGCTAAGTAGCTCGATCTACGAATTGAGATTCGGCCGGTTTTGCGATCGCGATTCCGGCCACTTCCGGTCAGTTTTTGGGGTATGTCCAAGAACAAAAGTGACTCAAATTAGGTGTATTACCTAGGGTAGGAGTCTTGGCTCACGATTTGGAGGCTTTCCGCGATGCGATATCGCTTTAGACACCACACTGCGGGCGTGTGGCGGTGCGTGGGCACGGTAGCTGAGGGGCATTTTTGTCCCATTGCACTCCTCTTGATGTCACGAGCGCGTAGGTATGCTCGGATCTCATTTTGGATACCGCTAGAGTTCCGAACGGATATCGCATATCGCGTATTTTCCGGGTTCGCTAGGTTTGGACCGTTGGATGGTCCTGAATTTATAATATGTTGATCTAGGTATTACCAAGATCATGTAGGATTCGACGGATCGTAAAATGGAGTCCCGGATACTCCGAAAATGCCAACCCTAGGGTTAGGGTTTTAGCGACCGTCCGATCGTGCGATCGTGAGCGATCGACCGTCCGATCGGGACCAAACTTGTAGGACGTGTGTCCTGGACTTTGTAGAACCTATAGGAACTGTCGGATCATGATTTGGAGGTCGTGGGCCCCGCGGGCCCGTTTGACCAAGTTTGGGTAGTTTGACCCTGGGTTGACCGCTAGATTTTCCTTGTAGTTCTACCATCCCAGGAGGGCTAGAATGACCTTAGTGACAGGTCTCGAGCGTGGTTGAGTGAAACGGAGACCGTGAGCTTAAGATATAAATTAGTGAATTTAAATGGGGGAGTTTATGGAATGCTTTATTTGTTGAGACTTATATAAGTTTAGAAATTATATTTTCTATAATTAATTGTGTGGATGTATAAAGGTAAATAAAGCGATTGAATGTTAGCTTACAGTGCTATACGCACTACCCCACGTACCCCATATTGTGATCATGTTGAGGGTGGTGAGAATGTAGCGAGCCCGGTGGTGAGTCGCCGCAGCGTCTTTGGATTAGCCGGCGTGTTGGCGGACCATACGTGGCGGGTGCGTCCGGACGTATGAGGAGATATGGTTATGTGAGGGCTGGTGAGAATGTAGCGGCCCTGGTGAGGTCGCACGCGCGTCTTTGGATTAGCCGGTGTTGCGGACCCTACACGTGGCGGGCGTCCCGGCGTATGAGGAGATATGGTTATGTGAGGTGGTGAGAATGTAGCGTGCCCATGGTGAGGTCGCCGCGCGTCTTTGGATTAGCCGGCGTGTTGCGGACCCCATACGTGGCGGGTGCGTCCGGCGTATGAGGAGATATGGCTGTGTGAGGGCTGGTGAGAATGTAGCCAGCCCGGTGGTGAGTCGCGCGTCTTTGGATTAGCGGCGTGTTGAGACTCCATACGTGGCGGGTGCGTCCGGCGTATGAGGAGATATGGTTGTGTGAGGGCTGGTGAGAATGTAGCGAGGCCTAGTGGTGAGGTCGCCGCGCGTCTTTGGATTAGCGGCGTGTTGGCCAGACCCCATCGTGGCAGGTGCGTCGGCGTATGAGGAGATGTGATTATGTGATGGTGGTGAGAATGTAGACGGGCGGTGGTGAGAATGTAGCGAGGCCTAGTGTGAGGTCGCGCGCGTCTTTGGATTAGCGGCGTGTTGCAGACCCCATACGTGGCGGTGCGTCCGGCGTATGAGGAGATGTGATTATGTGATGGTGGTGAGAATGTAGCGAGCGGCTGGTGAGAATGTAGCGAGCCCGGTGGAGGTCGCACGCGTCTTTGGATTAGCCGGCGTGTTGGCAGACCCTACACGTGGCGGTGCGTCCGGCGTATGAGGAGATATGGTTGTGTGAGGGTGGTGAGAATGTAGCAGCCCGGTGAGGTCGCAGCGTCTTTGGATTAGCGGCGTGTTAGCCGGACCCCACGTGGCGGGTGCGTCGGCGTATGAGGAGATGTGATTATGTGATGGCTGGTGAGAATGTAGCGGGCCGGGCTGGTGAGAATGGCAGGCCCGTGTGAGTCGCACGCGCGTCTTTGGATTAGCGGCGTGTTGGCGGACCCCATACGTGGCGGGTGCGTCCGGCGTATGAGGAGATGTGATTATTGTGATGGTGGTGAGAATGTAGCGAGCCGGCTGGTGAGAATGTAGCGGGCGGTGGTGAGAATGTAGCGGCTGGTGAGAATGTAGCGAGCCCGTGTGGTCGCACAGCGTCTTTGGATTAGCCGGCGTGTTAGCCCCATACGAGGAGTGCGTCCGTCGTATGAGGGGTGATACTATGATTGTGTTTGATTGGTTGTGATGGATAAATATTTGCATGTATGTAATTGTGTGGTGTAATGGTTTATGTGATATTAGTAGCCAGGATAGATATGGAAGAGCTACGTGTGGCTTGATCCCTTAGCAGGGTACGTAGGCAGCTGAAGTTACTAGGTGCAGCCACAGATTAGACCCCACTTAGGTGGTCTTATTGAGATTGGTTTGGACCTCGTTGATGGTCCCGAAACTTGGTTGAATTGAGACTCGTCCTGTGGACTGAGCAAGTGAAGGTGTGCATAAATAGATTTTGAATTTGGTATATGCATGTTTGATGCATTAAGTTATTTTAAAAGCATTGTGGGCAGTTCTGCTAGAATCATTTGAAGGCCGGAGGCCATTTATGTAAATTGCATGAGATTTTATTGTGCATGCTGCCGGTTGGGTTATAAATGTGTTTTATGCAGGTGGAAATTTTGGGGAAATGTTCAATTTACAGGAGAGACTCTGCGAAATTTGGCAGAAGTCTCGTGCCCTAATCCTCTCAGTAAAGCGAGGACATAGATTTAAGGAGTGAACCGGCATGGGGTGATGCGGGGTCTCCGCAGGTTAAATCTCGGGTTAGGGAAATTCGGGGCAGGTCTGTCATGAAACTGGAACTGACTTCTCCTTTAGTTTTGAGAAGGAAAACCCAAGTCATGCGTGTGCAATCATCTATAAACGTGACAAACCATCGCACCCTTGTCTGAGTGGCAATTTTAGCACGTCCCCAAACATCATAATGAACAAGAGAAAACGGAACCAAACTCTTATTTGAACTTAATGGGAATGGTACATGATGGCTCTTAGCCAATTCACACGTATCACACTGGAAGCTGGAAACATCAAGACTGGGAAATAATGATGAAAACAACTTCTTAAGATTACCGAACAAGGCATGCCCAAGACGTTTATGCCATAACCAAATTTTGTCTCTCTTCCCTCAGGACGAGTTCTACCGGTTGTAGAAAGCTTGACCACCCTTGACCTCACTATCCGATGCCCAGTCCAAGTAATAGAGTTTGCCTTGCTGAGTACCACAACCAATCGTTGTTCCTGTGAGGATGTCCTGAAAAACACAATGATTCGGCCAAAATGTTACAGTACACCCCAAAGAAGTAGTAAGTTGTGCAATAGATAACAAGTTTAGTCCAAAGATTGAACAAGTAATACATAATCTAGATGTAGGGAAGTAGAGAGAGATAGAGAGCCTTCCTCCACCACAGGGGAGGGGGTACCATTAGCATTAGACACCACCGACTGAGTGGATGATTTGCAATTAATAAGTTGGCCAACATCAAATGTCATGTGATCCATAGCGCTCGAGTCGATAATCCATGCGGAGTTTTTGGAGGACGTATGAAAAGTAGAACCTTTGGTGGTGGTGATAGAATCAGAGTCCGGGCGTAGCTGGGTCGTGAGGATTGACCGCATGCTTCGTGAGTCTGCAATAAGATGGAGAATCATAGGGGTTCCTAACATCACAGCGGAAGTAAGATGTGAGATGAGAAGGTGAGGAATTTGATGTGAGGAATTTGATGTAGGAATTGGATTTAAGAGGTATGTATATAAGATTTGAGGGTATGTGTTTAGGGATTTGGATAAGAGGATTTTAGGACTTTAGATTTGAGGATTTGGATTTGGGGAAAAATTATGAGGAATTTGATTTAGGGTTTTGGATTTGAATATGAGAAATTTGAGATGAGGGTTTAGAGACAACCGAGGATTGATTGCTCTGATACTATGCTAAAATATGAATTTGGTTTGAATGTATTAGGTTTTTTTTATTCTTCTCTATAAGGAGGTATATATAAGAGTTTACAGAGTGCTTTACAAGGAATTAGATACAGTAAAGAATTAGGAAAGTATCTCCTAATTATACAATGATTTATCAACTATATAAAAATAGGAAAGTAAATCCCTTAATTAATTAAGGAAATAAATCTCCTTGATTAATTAGGAGACTCACGTCAACAAGAAAAGCCTTTTCACTCTTTGCAGGAACATCTTCATATCCAGTTATCCTGGCTGCAATGGTGGCTTCTTTCTTGGTGTTGCATGTACCGTCAACACCGATGTAGGGGTAACTAGCTTCCGTACTAATCCCATGATTTTGTTGGATGAACTGAAGGGCATCGTCCCTCAAGCCACCTTCACAACCTTGGTCTTCTCTACTTGTATCACAATTTACCAACTCTTGCTCAGAAAAAGAGATCAATTTACCAATGGTAAGCTGAGTAATTCCTTTCGTGCACTATTACAAAAAGGGTAGTAGATGACGGGAATTCACAGTCGTGTGGCAAGTTTTCTAACCGTCGTGAAATCGACCGACATCTTATTAAAAACAAAACCACGACGGTAAAAAGGAGACGTTGTTCATCGAGAAACAACGTCATAATTAATAAAAGCTTATGTAAAAGTAAAGAAAATGACCGCCAAAATAACAAATTGTACACGGTTAGACGACTCAATTTGGGAAATAACCGTTGTCTAAATCATAAAACATGACGTTGTTTAGTAAAATATCGCTCGAAAAAAAAGCCATCCCGTCATAAACAATTAACTGAACAACATTTATTAAGACATTCCACGACACATGAAAATATATTACGTCACTTTTGTTTCCAGATATGACGTTGTAAATCATTTACATCATCAGTCTTAACTCAGAAGTTGATGTATTAAATGATATACACGTCTATTAGTATACCAGAGACGACGTTATAAAAACATACCACGACACATCTGTTCCCACATTGGACGTTTTTATACATCATTTCATGACACATGGTCACCAAGGAGACGTGAAAACTATTAATGACGTCAGTAAATATGGGAATAAACGGGTTCGTACGACTCCTTTACTTTAAACTCTGAAGGTAAAAATAGATTTACAATGTCAGTTAATGTAAACACCATGTTGTATGTTGTAATACAAACGTCGCATAACCTATCAAAGACGACGTGGTTACTCTATACTACGTCATTTTTGTTTCTAAAGATGACGTTTGTGTACAATGTTTCACGACACATGGCCACCAAGGAGACGTGAAAACATTTAATGACGGCAATAAATATGGGAAGAACGAGGTTTTTATGTCTCCTTTATTTTAAATGTTGAAGGTGAAAATGCACTTACAACGTCGGTTATAGTAAACAGTGTGTCGTATGTCGTCATATAAACGTCGCTTGTCATCATATAAACGTCGCTAAGCATATAAAAGGCGACGTGGTTACTTTGTACTACGTCATTTTATTTCTAAAGACGACGTTATTCGATTATTCACCAAGTCCGTTAAGACATAAATTGACGTGGTATATTATTAAGACGTTTCTTAATAAGAGTGTATCGTTGTGTTTGTTAAGTAAGTAGAAGGTATATATGTTATGGGGTCGTGTTATCCTCTTTTAAATGTCGGTTCTTTGGGCCTTTTCGTCACGATATCCTGTAACAACGGCTTATCATTACCGTTGTTGTTCTATTATTATGTGCAGTATTTTGAGTTATGCTTTAGACGGCGGTAAGTACATCGAGGCCGTCTCATTGGTTACGTATGACCTTTTTAATGTCCATTTTTTTAAACCGACGTGTTTTGTATTTTTATCTTTGTTTTTTATTATTATAGGTTTTTAGGTCTTCCATTTCATGACATATGATAAAAAACGACATATGATACTATTATGACGTCTGTTTTTGCAATTCTGTTAACAGGACCATCATATTTTGGTACTTGAACAAGATTTTTTTGTACTGAAAGCTTTGAGCCCAAACCCTGTATAATGAAAGTGAAAAAAATGCAATACAATTTCTTACAAAATTATGTCATACATAGTCATTTAGGGCGTAAGTAATGTTATAAATTACAAGCATCATTCAATCCATATATCTTCACACCCATCTCGAATATTTTGACTCCCAGACTCATTGGCTAGTTCATCAAATGTGTCAATATTTGATATCCCTCTAGTAAATGGCTCACACTCAATTCTCACATCACCTAAGACATCATCACCAATAACATCATTATATTCTTTATTAGGCATTGATAACACTACTGACCAACCATGATGCATTAGGTCGTCAACAAAAAATACTTGTTTGACTTGAGAAGTCATAACAAATTGGTCATTCCTATGTCTAATTATACTCAGATCTACAAGGGTAAATCCAAGTTCGTCGACTATAAGGCCAGAAGTGCTATCTATCCAATCACACCTAAAGACTGTGATTGTAAACTTTTGGTAATCAAGGTCCCAAATATCTTGAATGTCACCATAAAAACCCATATTTGAGACAATTGGGTTCTTATCCTTGGCACTAGCAACTTGCATAGTATGTGCAAGTAAATAAACTTCAATATTTTGAAATGCATGCACATCATCTTGTGCCTTGGTGTTAAATTTAATACATTTGATAAGATAGCTCATATATGATGGCACTGCTATGCTTGGACCAACTGCTAGCCACCTCAAATTTTCTGATACACCATTATTTTCTTCCCCATCAAGTTGACTTTGAACTTGCAAATGAATCATATCTTAATTCAATCTAACATAAAAAGAAGAAAATTAAAAGTGCAATATGTTATTCAATTTCATATACCTTAAAGCGTAGCCATTGAATGAAAGTGGTATTGTGCTTATCTTGCAGCCACTTTGTTCTCTTTCTAAATTTTGGATAAGTGGTCTTGATGTGGATCATATGTTCTCTACATAACACGAAAAATTCAAGCATGACAGCTCATGTATTCTGCAAAACCCAAAACTCTATAAATATTGAGCCAGCTAATATTGTAATGAATCAATAAAGAAAATCAATAAAAGAAATCCAGAACTTTTTTAGTTTTCTTCTTCGTTTCCTCTGTTCATACTTGACTGGTTATCAAACTGCTGCATACATGTCTGTTTCGATCCCAATGAAAAAAGAAAAAAAAATTCAGTTCATGATTAACAAGTTATAATGTAGAGATATAACATCACCAATGTACCTGAACGTTTCCAATGAGATATGAAAATAGTAGTAAGCCAATAGCAGAAATAAGAATTGCAAATCAATTTTCCCAAAAGTAATTGATCGTTTTAAGATCCGTGCCATAATTACTGCAAATCAATTGATGATATCAAGTAATTACTAATAAGAAGCGCAGAAGTTAATGTAATGCTTAGTTACAGTAAGAAAATCTAAGGAAGACAATCTTAACTACAGCTGAAACAGGAAACTTTTTGTTCAAAATATGTATGCAAACTTCATATTTCTGAAGCCCCACCACAAACTGTAGAAGAACTTTGCAGAGAAATTTATTTGGCCTGTGTTACCAGATTTAAGAGCTTCAAGAAGTATTCCAAAGTCAAACTGCATTGCATTTGCTGGATTTATAGGACATTTTTCATTTAGGAATGCGATATTATTTGTTGAATGACTAGTGTCAATTTCATCGCAATAATGAATAGCTTTGCATCCTTCAGTATTTTTGCAAGCCTGGTGCCAACATATTGTCTCTCGTTGAATAGAAAGAAAGTACCAAATAGTTCCAAGCATCTAAAACACCAAGAAATTAACTAATTATTCAGGAAAATTCCATAAAGATACATCGTTGTTGTAAGAAGAAATCAAGTAACAAAAGTAAATTATCATGAAAATGTGAAAAATAAAGCTCATGTGATGCTTATATAATTTCATCGATGTCTTATTTTGGGTAAGTGTGTTTTATAGCAGGCATTAGTTAACGGATCTCTCAAATAACACGAGTTTAGATATAATTGTTACCAAATAAATTAGATAGCTATATATATTTCCAATTTAAAGAGACTTACATGACTAGCAAGGATGTACAGGTAAAAGTTGAGAACGCCTTTAATCCAAATTTTCTTCATAGAAGATGCATGCAGATAGATTCGTAAAATCCTGGGCAAATATTGAGAGAGAAGAACGAGATTGATAATCGATCTTTCGTAAAAGTATCCACTGTTATGTTTTCCTATTTAGATCGGTGCACAAGATACTAAGTTATATCAGGTTTTGATAAGAGTTTAAATTAAGTTATACCTTGAGACCCAAAAACTTGTGGAATAAGGAAAGGTAGCCTATTAAGGGGTCCTATTAATTTCCTCTTTTGCGTGAACTGATTTGGTGGGTTTGGAAGATTAGTCAAGTCGGCCCTCGGTGATGAGTAGAGACGACTTGACCTAGCCCTATATAAGCTTAAGGCCCCGCTCTCATCAGACACGTTCTCTAACCCTATTCTCATCATAAAGAGAAAGTTGAAACAGATTCTGAGAGAGAGCAGCCTTGAGCCATTACTGTTCTCGCTAGGAAGATGACTCCATGTATATCTTTATGTCTTTACATATTTTAGATTGTGTGAAAGATCTTGAACATGTATAATAAAGAAATCTAACTTCCAGAACCTTTCACTTTGAAAAAGAGAACTGCAACTGCCACCTGCACAAATGATAATATGGGTAAGAAGAAAAATCTAATTGTGTGCATATATAGGACAAAAGGTTTAGTGTTTGTTACCTGTGGGACGGGAAGGATAGCGAGAAATTCAACTATGAAGTCGAAAGATAACCAAGGCATCCTCAAAGCTAATCCCTTGGCAGCCAACCTTGGATAAGACATAAAATATTTCTTGATGGCAGTCCATAGCGAATCCGATTGTACATGAAGCTCAGAATTGGGCACGGTCGCAGTATTTTTATTCATAATAAACTATTTTATATATTGCTTTAATTAATTACTTTTTATGAGTTCTAGGTTACTCAATCATTAATATTCTTTTCCAACTTTCAAGAGTGAGTATCAAGTGAGGCATCAAAGGGATGTGATTCATTTGGTTGTTAGAGCTCGATGATTACTGATTGGGTAGAGTAATTCTTCACGCATTTGAGAAGGGTTGCTCTTTTTCTTTTTTTGGGTTACATTGGAGAAGAATCCACCACCACTGTGCTTTCTTTGCTAAACGTAGGTGCCATGGAGGGGAGGGGGAATCCACCACCACTGTGCTTTCTTTGCTAAATGTATTTTTCACATCCAACTATAGGATACAGAAGACAAGACTCGTTGGTGACCGAAGTGAGTTAATTAATTAAACGGCTCGGCTTGCCTGAGGCACCACACATGCAATTAATTTATCAAATTACACAAGAAATGTATGATATCCACATTGTGGTTCTGTATATCTTCGGGATTTTGCCCTCATTTTTCGGTTTCATACAGAATTTATTTCTCAAAAGAGGAAACCACAAAATGAAAATGAACGTATTAATTAATTCATGAAATGAAGAAAATAGAAATATTCATCCACGATAAAAAATAAACAAACGAACCTCCTGACCTTCATGCTTAGTTTCTTCTTAAAAATTGTTTAGTATCTCATCAATCTTGTTGCAGGAAGTGCCAACCACATGAAGTTTCAACGGCTAAAAGTTGTCTAAACTTCGGATTTTGAACTCCTCTGGAAGATGTCTCTGGAGATCACTAAAGTTTTCCAGTCATTAACTGTGAGGGCAAAAGCTTCTACTTTTTCGGCACATCGGACAGTTTTGAACGAAACAGGTTGGTCATAAAAAGTTTTGGTTTTCGCTGCCCAATCCAGAAGTTGATCTCCCACAAACATACCTTTCTCAAGAGTTTCGAATGAGGTTGAGGGACATGCCTCTCCAGTAGCCCTAATTGGCAGGTATGCCTGCATAGAGCCTGCTATAATATAGAGCATCGCATTAAGTGGTTGTCCCGCTTCAACGACCTGGGCATTCTCCTCGAACATCTTTGGCTTGAGATAGTCGCAGATCGTTCCCAACGCTTGATTGTTCATAGTATGAAGCTCCTTTACCTATATATACATAAATATCAGAAAATTAGATTCTAATCCTCGTATAAGTTTCAATTTGGATTACATCCTTCAAAAGGTTAAACATTGATCTCTATCTATTGGATATATATACATGATCCATCTCAGCATGTATGTTCCAACTGAGTGTTTTTATTGATTTTTTTTGCCTTCCCATTAATCCATCGTCATAAAATATTTCGTTTGCTATAATCAAATTATTATAGAAGTAGAAATAGAAATGTCTATCAAGGTATTATTATTGCATTGCTTAAAAACATGGATGGTTGTGAAAAAGGGGTAACCAATTAAAGAGGAGATTCTGTAGCATCATTTGTAACTTAATCAAAACAAGTGGACACCTTTGATAGATCTTCATGGAATTTGATTCAAAAATTGAATTTTACTAAGAATTGGTAATATAGATGGGTTATTATTAGAGTTTTTGAGTTGAAGTGTTGTGGTTCCCTCCTTAGCACATGAATGCAAGTATGGGAGATGCATGCACGTTCTACACTTGATGGCTGAAAGGAAGAGAAAAATGGGGGAGCTGCACATGCTTTCGGTGCCTTGGGTTCCCTCCTTAGTGGAGGAATATTTTTGTATGTCGTGATGGTGTTTGTTGCAATGATGGGAAGATATTATCATTTGTCTTTAATGATGCTGTCTTGGGGAGCCTTTTGAGTGGCCATCATTGTGGCTCTTCTAGCATGTACGTGGGCTATTTTTGGGAGGTGAAAATCAGCCTTCCTTTTATGGTTTATGAAAGGGGAGGGTGCATGCAAAGTGGGAGGGTGCTTGTGTTGCACCAACGGCATGAGTGAGTTGTGGGTTGGTGTGCATGTGAGCCGCACCAAAGGAGAGAAAGCATGCAAGGGGTGCGTGGGCTGCTGTGCTTCAGCTGTACCAAGGCAAGGGAGAGAGAGCACGGCAGAGAGGGAGTGGACTGCTTGTGAGATGCAAGCAAGCAGTCCCACGAACTCCTGGAGGATGTTTCAGCAGGGAGTTAGCTGGGTTCATCAAGGGTTCAACTTTCAAGAGAGGATATATCTCTTGGGGTGAGAGTGATCTTCACATGTATTAGAGAGGGTGTACAAGGGGTGTATCCTATAAGATACGGGACTCGGGTTTGGGTATAAAACTCTTGAGTGGTTATCCTTGTATTTGTATCTTTCTCATGTTACAGTGGAAGTGGTAACTCTCTGGAGAAGTGGGCAGGTTTTCTGTCGAACCTCGTAAATTCTCGGTGTGTTCTCTCATATATTTACTCATTGTCATCTTGGGCTTCTTGGTTTGTTTATCTTTATTTCTTCCATCGGGTTCCCTGTGACCAGGAGGGAACCGGTGTTTCCCCAACAGTAAGCCCCTTAACTCTTCCATTCACTTTCAATCACTATTTCTTTATCCTTAACTCTTTCTTTCGTTTTTTGTGCCTATGGACAATTCTCACGACACCAACCCTTTCGCAGACCTTTACAAGTCCTCTTCTTTAGACGTTATCCATCAGCTTTCTTTTCCTCCTGCTGCATAATATGTTTCCTCAATCCCTCCTCACTCGCTTCTTCAATGAGCCTACCAACCATGCCTTTCAAACCTCTCCCTCTCCAAATCTTAACCAAGCTCTCTCCTTTCTCACAAACAACCAAACCATGCTCCTTTTAACTTCTCACTTCTACAAACCCTCTCTCCCAAGAGTCACTTCTTCCGGCCAAACACTTTTTCCAACTCTTGCCCGGTTGGCCAAATCTGTAAAAAGCCAGGCCATGGTGCTCTCACTTGCAGAAACTGTCTCAACAGCTCTTACCTGGATCACACTTTACAACCCAAACTCTTCACTCCCTCCCCCTAAGCTCCTACTTACCCCTCTACCACATATACTTCCACCACACCCTGATCTTCATCCACAACAACTTGGTATGCTGATTCTTGGGCCACTAATCACTTTACAAATGACATGAGCAACTTTTCTCTTAATACACTGGACCTGACAAAGTTAAAGTTGCCAACGGTGAATCAACATTATATTATACTCTTCTCACTCATCTTTTAACTTAAAAAAAATTTATTCACACTCGACAACACACAACTTGCTCTCAGTTCACAAATTTTCCAATGATGTATGACAATTTTGATCTAACTTGCACTCATTTCTCATGTATCATCAAGGATCATAGTAGGGGAAATATCCTTTTTCAAGGCGTTACTGAAGGCAGTCACTAACCCATTCATCTATCCAAACGTAAGCCATCTTTTTTTTTTACTTCACCGCCATTGCCACAACCTCTCTTTGGCACAAATGGCAAGGTCATCCTTCAACTCACGTCCTCCATCAAATCTTATCTACCAACAATCTTTATGTTCCTCTTGAAACCCTAGACCTTCATCTTGCTTCTACAACCCTTTTCTCCCAACCGTCCCTTCTTCACCCCCTCCCCTCGGCTCCCACTTGGCCCTCTGCCTTATACACTTCCACCGCACCCTCATCTTCATCCACAACAACTTGGAATGCTTATTCTTGAGCCACTAATAACCTTACAAATGGCTTGCGCAATTTTTCCCTGCATCCTGAATACACTGGATCTAACAAAGTTAATGTTGCCAACACTGTACACTTATCACTCATCTTTTCATTTAAATCAAATTCTTCGCACACTCCACAAGCCACACACAACCTACTCTCAGTTCACAAATTTCCCAATGACAACAATTGTTATCTAACTTGCACTCCTTTCTCAGGTGTCATCAATGATAATACTACAGGGAAAATCCTATTTCAAGGCCCTACTGAAGGCAGTCTCTAACCCATTCATCTGTCCAAAAGCAAGCCACAACCTCTCTTTGGCACAAACAACTAGGTCCTCCTTAAGCTCATTCATCTGTCCAAAAGCAAGCCACAACCTCTCTTTGGCACAAACAACTAGGTCCTCCTTAAGCTCACGTCGTCCATCAAATCTTATCTATCAATCAACTTTCTTTTCAATGTACCTTTTTGCCATTTTATCAGTCTTCATGTAATTCCCAATTCCCTCTTCAATTAATACATTCGTATCTATGGGGTCACAAGTACTATGTGATTTTTGTTGATGACTGGCCCAGATTCTATTGGCTATATCCATTACATTGTAATTCTAACACTTGATTTCAAAATTTCACAAATCAAGTTGCGAACCTTGTATTCTTTTGTTCTAATTCTAGAGACTTCTTGTATATGACAATATATACGTTTTTCCTTTGTGTAAAGGAACAATAGGGAGAGAGATATTATATAAACCCTCACAGCAAACATCCGAATGCAGAAAACACGTTGTGAAAAAAAGGAAATTAAAGGAAAGATTATGTGGCTTCATTTGTAAATCAAACGCGTAGACAGCTTTTAATTAGAAGTTATAATGTAAGTGAGTTATTGAGTAGAGCTTTCAAAGTTGCAAGGATCTATTTTTATATGACTCTAATAATTTATATATAGAGATTCATGAACATGCTTCCGACAGAAGAAGAGAGAGAGAGAGAGAGAGAGAGAGGAACCTACTTTTTTCAGCGTCTCCATGCAGAAATGGTGCCGCATAATGTTTCTCCCACATTCGTCAAGAACAGAGAAGATATAATTCACATCCACTTCAGCATCTATGTTTTCTTTCAATTTGTTTTGACTAAAACCATGCATAATATCTATCGCCACATCATCAGAAATGCCATTTATTGCCATCCACAAAAATATCGCCTCTAGTTTCTCACGTATCTTTGGGTCAGCAGAAATTTTGAGAATGCCAACTGTTTCAAATTAGTGCCAACTACATGATCAAACAAAGAAAAAAAAAAAAAAAAAAAAAGAAGTGCCAAATATTTCAAGTTTCAAAAGGTAAGGATTGTCTAAACTTCACCTTTTGACTTCATTGGGAAGATGTCTCCAGAGAGCACTAAAGTTTTCATGTCATCAACTGTGAGAGCAAAGGCTTCTACTTTTGTGGTACATCGGATGGTTTTGAACGAAGCAGGTTGGTCATCAAAAGATTTGGTTTTCATTGCCCAATACAAAAGTTGTTCTCCAACAAACATACCTTTTTTCAAGAGTTTCAAATGAATGAAATGCAGACTACCCGTTTGGCAAAAAACATTATAAAGTAAAAACATACCAAAAAAAATATAAAATAAAAACATACCTTTCTTAAGAGTATGAAATGAGGTTGATGGAGCTACTTCTCCAGCATCCATAATTGGCGCCTGCATAGAGCCTGCTATAATATAGAGCATCGCGTTAAGTGGCTTTCCCACTTCAACAACTTTGGCATTATCCTCGAACACCTTTGGCTTGAGAGAGTCGCAGATCCTTCCCAATTCACGATCGTTCATATGTTGAAGCTCCTTTACCTATATATGTATATCAGAAAATCGGATTCTGATCATCGTCTAAGTTTCAATTTTGATTAATTTCTTCTAAGATATTCAAGATTGATCTTTATCGTTGGTCTATATATCCATTATATCCACCTCAGCATGCTAAGTGTTTTTATTGATTTTTTTTTCTTCCCATAATACCATTTTCTTCAAATATATCGTTTGCTATAGGCTCAACCATACAAACAAACACCAACTAAAACCCAAATAAACTAACAATAAATATGGTTTGTGGATGAGCTCCACCACAATTTTAAGAAGTCAATCTTTGTTCCTTAGAGAGTGAATATTGTGCCTAATCACATACTTACTGCCGAGATTTACATTTCTTCCTTGACAAACCTCCCCCTCTCTGAGTTAATCCCATATTCGATGCCCGCACCAAAAACGTTGAAATTGACTACCATTATATCTGACAACTTGTCATGTTTCCTCTCCTTATCGAATTGCTGACATCTTCACCAAGAGATTACCTAAAGCCCAATTTCAAGACTTGATTTCCAAACTTATCATTGTCTCAACACAACTCCGCTTGAGAGGGTATGTTAAGAAACAAAACAATCAAATCATCCAACGGCTAGAAAGAGAACAAAAAAAATACTCAAGGCACTCAACAAACTTGCACCCGAACCAGCAAGTAGCCAGCTCACACAGTACCTATGTGGAAGAGATATGGATGAGCCAAGGCTTATTCTTCCTTGTATTCTTTTGTTCTAATTCTATAGATTTGTTGTATAGGAAAATATATACGTTTTTCCTTTGTGTAAATGAATGACAGTGAGAGAGATATTATTCTTGTAATAAACCCTAGCAGCAAACATCTGAATATAGAAAACAAGTGGTGAAAAAAAGGGTTAGCAATTAAAAGAGAGATTCAATGGTATCATTTGTAGAGCTTTCAAGTTCATTCATGGCATTTTGATTCAAAAATTCAATTTTACTTAGAGTTGTAATTGTTGGAAAATTGGCTCACCTAAAATAAGCAAGTTTCGGAGAAAGCGACCGGTCACCAGGTAGGCGCGATCGGTCTTTTCGAAGCAGAGTGTAAAACTTGGAAATCACCAAAAAGCGATCGGTCGCCCTATACTTGCGACCGATCGTTTCAATCTTGCTGTTTTGATTTTCCATGCATTTTTAGACTCCTTTTCATGTGCTATGCTTTCTACCTAATTGCAAGGACTTCCTAAGTCATTTTTGAGTTCTAGGAAGGTTGGCAATCTGTTGAAAAGCTGGGATAGCACTTTATGGTTGTTTGTTGACTTGTTTCAAAGGTTTTCCACTCTTTGGTTCTAGATAAGGTGGGTGAAGGTGCAGCCATTGGTGACTTGCTTTTTGGTTCACCTAACTCTAAGTCTACGTAGGATGGCTAAAGGGTGAATGTGAGCAGGAAGAAGCTTCCTCCTAGGTCCAAGGGCTTGTCTATAAAGGGAAAAGGATACAAGACAACAAGTGTGGCTGGAAACTGGAGTGAGAAGAGAGAAAACCGAGTGTGAGAGAGTTTCACAAGAGCATCAAGGTGTTGATCTAGGGGTGTGAGAGAAACTGATTGCGAGGGTAGTGTTCTAAGGGGGTTTTCCATTGGTAAACCAAAGTTGTAACCTATCTTCATTAGTGAAATTTCTCAAGGGGATCACCAAAGAGGATGTAGGCAATTGCTGAACCTCTATAAATACTTGTGACATTTGTGCTTGGTTATTTTCTATGTGTGTGTGAGTGTTTGACACAATTGTTATTGTGTTTATCCAAAGTCCATCAACAACAAGATCCTAAACGAGCTATTTGCACAACAGTAATATAAGTGGGTTTTTATATATAGAGCTTTCAAGGATCTATTTTTATATGACTCTAAAAGAGTTTTCTATATAGAGATCCAGGAACACATTTTGGACCCCAAAAAAAAAAAAAAAAAGAGAAAAAGGAACCTACTTTTTTCAAGGTCTCCATGCAGACATGGCGCCGCATAATGCTTTTCCCATATTCTTCAAGAACAGAGAACATATAATTCACATCCACTTCAGCATGAATGTTTTCTTTCAATTTACCTTGACTAAAACCATGCATAATATCTATCGCCACATCATCAGAAATGCCATTTATTGCCATCCACCAAAATATCGCCTCTAGTTTCTCACGTATCTTCCGGTCAGCAGCAATTTTGAAAATGCCAACTGTTTCAAATTTGTGCCAACTACATGATCAAAATAAGAAGAAAAGAAAAAAGGAAAAAGAAGAAGTGCCAAATATTTCAAGTTTCAAAAGGAAAGATTGTCTAAACTTCACCTTTTGACTTCATCGGGAAAATGTGTCCGGAGAGCACTAAAGTTTTCAAGTCATCAACTGTGAGAGCAAAGGCTTCTACTTTTTTGGAGCATCGGATAGTTTTGAAAGAAACAGGTTGGTCATCGAAAGTTTTGGTTTTCCCTGCCCAATCCAGAAGTTGTTCTCCAACAAACATACCTTTATCAAGAGTTTCAAATGAGGTTGAGGGACTCACCTCTGTAGTAACCCTAATTGGCTTGTATGCCAGCATAGAGCCTGCTATAATAATGAGCATCACGTTAAGTGGCTGTCCCGCTTCTATCACCATCTCATTCTCCTTGAAGATCTTTGGCTTGAGACAACCGCCGATCATTCTCAATGCTACATCGTTCATATGTTGAAGCTCCTTTACCTATATATATATATCAGAAAATTTAATCCTAATCCTCACATAAATTTCAATTTTGATTAATTCCTTATAAAAGATTAAACATCGCTATAATCCAATTCAGTTTTAAGGCCTTTTTTCCCCCCTGCATTTATGAAATTTTGTGAGAGAATTATGGAACCATACAAACTAACACAACTATCTTTTGGTTTTAGTGGTATTTGTCCTACAGGGTTGTAGGATTTCAAGTTTGGTTTGTTGTGAGTGTTTGTCATGGGACCTGCCCTTGGTTCCTAATTAGTTAGGCTACTCCCCATTGCCAATTGATTTTGGGGTGGAGTTTCAACTTCCTTCCACACCACACCACAATGTGCTATTTCCTAAATTGGCCAACTTTACCAACCCTTTCTTTAAATCCTTTTTTTTAACCCCAGCTCCTACCCTTTCCTTATCCTTCAAACCTATGATATAATAGGCTACTCCTTGATGGCACAGAACCATGTCCACCTCCTTGATACCGATGGTCATCCCACCATATGCAAGAGAACCCATCCTTTACCCATGGATCAAGAAGGATCGCACGTGTTGCATTATTCATGCTTCTTTATCTAAGACCATTCGTGCCTATATTGTAGGCCCATGAACAGCTAGAGGGTTGGCTCAACTAGGGAAAAAGTTTCGCCAATTTGACAAGATCTTACCCTCTGCAACTCAAACCTCCGCTTCAGACCATCAAGAAAGGACCTCTCACCATGCTCAACTATCTTCAAAACATCAAACACCTTGCAGACAGCTTGGTTGCAACTAATGCTCCTCTTAATGACTCAGATTTTATTTTTCATGCCCTACATGGCCTTCCTCCTGACTATGATGCTTTTGCTACTTCCAGTTAGACTACGTCTAGATCCCATCTCAATAAAGGAGATTATTGTCCTTGTCTTAAGTGAAGAAATTGTTGTTGAACATCGTTTTTCTTCTGAAACCAGCTCAGACTCTACCATTGAGTACTAAATATTGGAATGATTCTAATTTTTACTAACACATGGTATTGAATGATTTCAATTCCTTATTTCCCCTACATTTACTGATACGTAAGGAATCAAAAATCATGTGAGTTCTATGTTAAAATCCATAATTGTTAGGTTTTGTTTAGCTAATGTTTTTAGCTTTCCTTGACGAACATGTAATCTCATACGTATGATGAAGCTCAAAGAATTTAGGCTAGTTCAAGTTAGATCAACTTCATAATTGTCCAATGCAACCAAGCTCAGTGAAGGTAATATTTTTATGTCTGCATTGCATGCATTATAGTGTTCTCCTATATGCATCACTAGTTGTCATGTAAGTAATTCTTTTTAGCTCATCTTTAGAAATTAGGACTTGGGTATTTGCTAGAAAGTTAAAGTACATCGAAGAGCTTATGAGGCTATAAAACCAAGATAATTTGTGCATTCATTTATAATCGACGTACATCATTAGGAAAATCAGCATATGTATCACAATAATTTGTCTAGATGACCAGTCATATAGGCCAAATATTTCTAGCACCGGATTTTTAATCAAGGCACGTGATTGCTTATTATAAATCCAATCATTGGCTGCCAAGTGTCCTTTTGACTTGCCAAAAAGGCTGGGGCTGGTCTGGACTCATTGACTCTCTCATTTTACATTTTTCATATGGGTTTAGAGAGAGAGAGAGAGAGAGAGAGAGAGAGAGAGAGTTCTAGTGAGAGATTGTGCATAAATTAGGTTTCTCTTTTTGAGAGAAGAGTTCATGAGTTCTTGAATTCCTTTTGGGGCTTTCATTGGTAATTCATTTCTCAAACTTTTGTTTAGTGATATGAAGTTTTTATCTCTCATCACTTTCAATGCACCATTTTGGAAAACTTGGTCTTCTTTTTGGTTTGTCTAAGAGTGTTCATGGCATGGAAATGGGTTTTCAAGATTTCATTTTGAAAGCTACTTCTTTTTTAGAAAATCTAACCATAGGTTTGCACATCTAAGTTTCAATCTCTCATCTCTTCTATTTGCACCATTCTGGAAAACTTGGGTTTCTCTTTGGGTTGTCTGAGAGTGTTCATGGCTTTTGGAAATGAAGTTTTCAAATAGCTTTTGAAATCTACTTCACCTATTGAGAATTTTTTAAGAGTAATTTTACTATGCATTCTCTACTTGGTTAAGTCTACGTTTTTCATTGTGTGATTTTGAAAATGGTTTTTTGAATTATGTTGTACTTTTAAAATCTTCATCTTGAAGAAAATTGACTGTTTCATCTCAAAATCTATATTTCATTGTTTTGTTCGATCTGGAGCTGAGTTGCTGTGCCATGAGGTAAAGAAACTGATGGACTAGCTGCCATTTCCATGAAGGACAAGCTACTAGCTCAATTAAGTTTGGAGAAGAATGTTGCATAGGGTAGTTGTGCTCATTTCCTAAATAGACCTAGGATTGTTTGAGCTTGTGATTACTTTTTCTGTAAGAATCTACTTATGATTGACGAATCCTTTTGAGTACCTAGGTTGTCATATAGTTATCTTCTAGACTTGCACGGGAATGAGATTTATTTGTTGAATGTGTGTGTTGTTTGATGTGTGATCTTAGGTCTGTGACTAGTTGTTGGCTACTCATACATTTGTTGGGATTATTTTGTTGGTCTAATTTGTGGTCAGCTAGATTATCCGTTAATTTTACCCCTTACACCTATGTAACAATTTCAATAATCTAATAACCTCAAAGTCAAGAATGGATCAACTAGGGGAGAGTAGTTGACCCAATTCCAATTCCTTGATTGCCCTATCTGAGTTCTACGATTTATGACTTTCTCCATTCCTAATAAGTGAACAATACATATATAAAGATTCATGAACATACTTCTAAAAATAATAAAATGAAATAAAATCAGAAAGAAAAAAAGGACCTACTTTTTTCAGCATCTCCCAGCAAATACTACGGCGCATAATTACTTTCGCAAACTCATCAAGAACAGAGAAGATATAATTCACATCCACTTCACCATCTATGTTTTCTTCCAATTCCTTTTTTCGAATATTAACCAAAATTCTTCCAACCGTGTCATCTGAAATGCCATGCATTTTCATACACATTTGTATCTCCTTTTTTTTCTCAAGTATCTTCTTTTCTTTCTCAAGCATCTTCATTTTCATTGACTGCTCCTTATCCAACGATCTTGTGAGTGCTTGTTGCATAAATATCTGTTTCATAACAAATAAGAAGCCAGTTCGTCATATTAAATATGCATAAACATAACATCCGTGTAGTATGCGTGAGTTTTAAACTGTTTTCTTAAAAAAAGCATAAACATAGCGTCACAGATAAACAAATAAACAATATATTATAAAATAAAAAATATCCTTCACTGAAAAGTAAAAGGATAAAAGAATATGTAATCGAACACATACTATGGACAAAATTTGAAAAATACGGTCAAGCTCAAGGCGCTAATGCGAAATGTACTAGAGCTGAATTATTTTGCGTACAAACTCTTCAAAAATCTATTTTAATATCTGAGTTTTTAATTTCATTAATTTCGTTACTGAGTTGGCAAACATTAACATTTTAAGCCACTTTGTCAGTTTTATGTTTAAAAATTCATTAAAATAAAAAAACGAAGTGGATATTGGGCCATTCGGACAATGGGTCAGTCATCATCAAGGTCTAAAATATCGAGAGTTTTGGAAATATCGGTGGTCCAAAAACACGGATATATCGATGGAAATATCGAGAAAATATCGATATCGATAAAAATTGAATAAAAATCACGGAAATTATGAGAAAAACTTGAAATTTTTTATTGAAACTTTAGAGGATGTTTATTTAGTCAATTGTCTATTATTTTATCACAAAAAATTGGAATAAAATGCATGGCATGGTGGGTTAGAGTGATTTAAGTTGATTATGTAGCGACCTAACAAACATTGTGTCTTTAGAAAATATGTAGTAATTAGTGAAAGAAAATTAAACGCACCATAATTTTTTAGTTATAATAATTTACTACAATATATTGCATATGATAAGATATATGAGCTTGACAAAAAAAACAAAAATAAAATATATGAGTAACTTAGTACCACATTAAAATATATATATATATATATATTTAAAATATCAAATTTTTTAGGCCCAAACCCAACTATTTCATTATACCAACAAAAAGCCCAAATTTCCCAAGTCCATTGCCCAAGTCCAACAAGCCATTTTTTAATATACAAATTTATAAATAAACTCAATCCTAGACATGTATTTATAAAAAAACCCAAGCACTATTTAAGCATAGAAACACACCCAAAATCAACTCCAAAGTCAACTTTTTGGGTGTGTTTATAAATGAGTTTTGAGTGTGTGTAATGATGAGTTTTGGGTGTGTTTATAAAGTGTTTTGGGTGTTGGGTTTTTTTATAATTTCAACCTCCATTTTGGGTGTTTTAGTGAAACTCCATTTTTAATATCCCTATCCTATCAAATCCCACTTCTCACTTCACTCTCTTTCTCTCACGCACTCTCTCTCTTTTCCTCTCAGATTCTTTTAACTCTCTTTTTCTTTCTGTCTTCTCTCTTCCGCGTCTTTTCCTCTTGGCTCTTTAACTTGTTTTTTCTTCTGTCTTTTGCCTCCTTTCCTCTCAGTTCTTTTTTCTTCTTTCTCTCTTATTATTTATTTCTTCTCTCTTTTTCTTTCTCCTCTCATTTCGTCTTTATTTTCTTTCTTCTTCCTCTCTTTCTCTGATTTTCTATTAATCTAATTTTTTTTCTTGGTTTTATGTTTCTCTCTCTCCCTCTATATCTCTTTCTTTGCAACTCTCTTTTTCTATTTCTCTCTTCTTCATTTTTTTTTCTCTTCATGTTTTGTTTCTCTGTACATATATGTGTTCATCTTGTACATCTGGGTGAAGTTCTTGGAGATATGGGTTAAGTTCTTGTAGATCTGGGTAAAGAGCTTGTAGATCTGGGTAAAGAGCTTGTAGATTTGATATGATATTTCATATTTTCTATGATTTTGGGGTGCTGATGGTACTGATAATATCGATAATAAAATGCTTGATAATATCGCGCCATTTCTCAACAATTTCATTATTTTTCAGTTTCAATCGCGATATTATTGATAATATCGCGATATATTGCCCAAATAAAGCAAGAACGAGTACGAAATTATCGCGAAAATATCGACGAAAATATTGATATATTGACGATAATTAAGTGGATATGGCCTAAAATATCGCTCATTCAAAAAAATGAAATTATCGGCGAAATATCGCCGATAATTTCAATATTTAAGACTGTGGTCATCATCACCCTAACTACCAAAGCCCATCCAAAAAATACCACATTTTCCCCTCCTCCCATAATTTTGCTGTCTCTGTTGTTTATGTATGGATTTATTTTTTAGCTCTTTAGTCATATACTTATTCTTAGCACTAATGATATAGATAAACTCTACACCATTTAATTTCTATAAAAAAAACCTCAAAATATGACAAATGACCTTATTTAATTTAATTTTGATTATTAAATTACTTTGATACCCTATTGAGTGTTTTTGGTTTTTTAATGAGTACTACCAAAAATACAAAAAACAAAAACAAAAAGTGGTAACAGTCACCATTATTTGGTGACATTTGGTGACTATTGTAGGGGGGTGACTAAAGGCTTTAGTCACCAAAAAAAGCAAACAATGTGACTAAAAGCCTTTTTAGTCACCAAAAATAAAAAAAAATGTGACTAATACCTTTTGTCACGGCCACAAACGTCACCAAATAATGGTGACTGTTGCCACTTTTTTTACTAGTGAGGTTTTGGGTTGGGTTTTTTTAAGAAATCGATGACAGTTTTATAATGGGAGATGATTTTCCCACTCTCATTTTCTCCACTTACACTCCCTTTTGCTTTTTAATACTTTTTAATTTTTTTTGTTCTTTCTCTATCTTATTCTACCTTTGTTCTACAATTCCTTTTAATAAGAAGACATGTACAATCACTTACTAATATTATGAAAGAATAAAAATTATAGAATATTATGCATACCTTGCGCTCTACATATCTAAGCTCCTAATGACAGTTTGGTTAGTAGCATTCTTTGGTTCTTCTACTTGTAAACATGTTACCCCAAAAAAATTATTATCTATTAACTACAACAAAGATAAATTTTTAAAAAAAAAACAAAGAATTTGGTGAAGAAATATTTACATTTATATCCATTTTCAAAATTTATTTTTGTGTTTTGTTTTATTTTATGTTAACTTTTCTTAATTTCAGTTATCAAAATCTTAATGTAAGGGTAGAATTGGAAAGAGAAAGAACAAAAAAGTATTAAAAATTATTAAAAAGCAAAAGGGAATGTAAGTGGAGAAAAGGAGAGTGGGAAAATCAGCTCCCTTTATAATTTATATGAAATTAAAATTATCTTTGTTATGATGTAAATAGTATTTGGGTGTGTTTCTAAAGTTCATTTCATATAAGATTTTTTTTTATAATTCGGGCCCTACATTGGGTATAATAGTGAATCTCCCTTTATTTTTCTCCGTGTTCATGATTTTGGTTTTGGTGTCTATAGATTTCAAGTAGTGACTGGGTGTGGGTTTTCTGTTTACTTTATTCGGATAGCTGTGGCTGGAAGCAGATCTGATTGGTGGAGTTGAGTGTGGATTTGTGGTGGCGGGTATGGCTAGGGGCGAAGGGGGCAGGTGGGGTGGGACTGTTTACAAAGTTGTTGGGTGTGCGATCAGATTTGGACATGGAGGAGGATAAATCAAGGTGGCGATATGTGGAGGAAATGGTGGCCACGGGTTGGGGGTGGCAGTTGGCGATGGGGAAGGGTTGGGTTGGGTTGTGGTGGGAGTGAGGGCAGTGAGAGGAGTTGTGCTGGGGGTTGTCAGGTTCTGGTTCTGGGGGCTTTTTTTTTTTTTTTTCTTCTAGTAAATAAACTTATTTTATTATTAAAATTTAACATAAGTTTATGTATATTTATTAATTTTAAACTAACTAATTAATATTTCAATTTTTTATATAAATAAAATAATGAAGGAAAATATTAAGATGGTTAACATTTCACAAGTCAGTGACCAAATCACTGAATAATAATTTAAAAAATTTACTAATATCAAGAGATTCATCATGATTTCTAATGAAATATTTCAGTCTTTTCAACAAAAAAGAAGAAGATATTCATCACGATTCTTTTTAATTTATTTATCATAATTCAACACCAGCGTACCTGTAGGTTTCCAAGGAGATATAAAAATAATAGTAGGCCAATGAAAGAAACGATAATTGCGAAGCAGTTTTCCCACACATAGCTACTTGTTTGCAAATTCGTACCAAAGTTACTGCAACAACCAATTAAGTATTTAATATATATATAGAATATGTTTTGATATGAAATATTTAGGATATATAGAGAGTTTTAATTAACAAATTCCTCAAAGAAGGGCCGGCACTCTTGTGAGACCCATTTCATATTGTATCTACATGATTCAAAGCCTTTTTTTTTTTTTGTTTGGTATTTCTTCAAAGATCATCCTTCCAAAAAAAAAATTACTTGAATCAGAATCTATTTTACCACTCAATAAAATGGTTGTCATTTTAATGTTTTCTTGAAGTACCGTATTTGTTAAGGATGATTTATGAATCAAGACATGAAAAATAGATAATTTGGATTGTTAAAATAAAATTTGTAGTGGACTCAACAAGCTGTCCTTCAGAAAAAGTGTCTCTTGTGCGCTATCCATGTAATCACAAATAGGAAAATAAAGGTGCCAATGAGAAGAAAACTACGCAATTTTCTCAACTCTCTTTTCTTACTAGAGAAATTTTAGGGATTTCGAAAATAAATAATGTTCAATAAATTCTGGATTTTTGAAATGCTAGGAATTAGGGATTATTTGAGAAAAAAAAAATGCTTGTAACCAAAATGACATATAGTTTTGTAAATACATGATAATACCTAAACCACTTTTATCCTACGAGGCATCCATTTTAAAAGTTCTGTTTTAGTTAGAAGTGGAAAAGTATATGAATTTCGTCTAGACTATCAAGAGCTTAACATACATATATGCGTACCTTAGATTTCTGACGCCCCACCATATGCAGTAAAAGAACTTGGTTGGAAAATGCATTGATCTTGTGGTTCCATATTGAATGGCATCAAGAAATATTCCAAAATTAAATACGTTAGCATTTGGTGGATTTGATGGGCCTAACTCATTTAGGAAGATGATATTTCGTGAAGTACTACCACTGCAATAATCAGTAGCACCACAACTTATAGCATTTTTACAGGATTGGTGCCAGCATGATATCTCTCGTTGAATAGAAAAGAAATACCAAAAACCTCCAAGTACCTAACCACAAAATGTTTATTCATGATTAGATCATCTTCAAATAGGTTTGTCAAGTTTTGGTTAAATTTAACCTAGCTATTTATTTAATACAAAAGAAAACTTATGGCTCGTTTGGGAATGATTATATGGAGAAGCATGTGGAATGTGTTTTTCCCTATAGGTGATTATGGTCCCAAACGAACGGGCCCTTAGTCAAGTTTGTAGTTACAAAACTAAAGATAAGACATAAAATTGTGATTTATGAATTATAATGATGAAGATAGAACTTACATGACTAGCAAGGACGTAGAAGAAAAAATAGAATGGAGCTTGAACCCATGTTTCGGTATTGTACTTGAGATAATTACCGAATCTGTAGATTAGGAAAACCCTTGTCAGATAATGCATAACAAGGAACACGTTCACGGTGGTCACTCTTTGGCCGAAATGTCCGGAGCCTCCTGACTTGAAAAAGAATACTACTATTGCCAACTGAACCAAAAAAAAGCTGGTTAGAGACCAGAGTCAATAAGCAAAATCTAACTACGTGCATAAGACAAGGTTGACCTAAATATAAACCTCGACTGATTTTTCTGTCATCGTAATAGCTGGTGGGCAAATAAGGATATGAACGAGGATTGAAGTGGGCAAATAAATCTTGACTAAATGCCACACATGTGTATATAAAATGAAATACACACGAGTAGGACGACTCATTATTAGCTATCTAATTCGATGGATTTTTCAAGAATATGATAAACATTTCAAGTACAGCTATGCAGACAAAGGTAAAACAACATCTAAGTGGTCTGCTTTGGTTCCATTTAAACCTCAAACTACGTTCCAAATTAATGTAGCGACACAAATTAGGCTGATATGATTTAGGTCTCAAACTAGTAGCACAAACGAATCAAACCAATCCATTTGGTGAGCAGCTTGATTCGGAAATTTTCCTTCATAAACAATTAATCTAATATTCTATATTATCTTATATATATCAAGTTGACATTCATATCATAAATTAGGAAAAAAGGTTTTTGCATGGAGATTTTTTAATACAAGCGATAGTCTAAACAAGACAAGAGGGAGTTTTTCGCACACACATAGTACACATTACCATGGAGGTTCGAATCTAAAGCCATTAGTCTACAAGTCAAGCCCTTTTTCACTGGGCTAGATCCATTGACTATCTTTTGAAACTAAAGAGCATTAGACACACATGCGTCTCCATTCTCTCTCTCTCTCTCTCTCTCTCTCTTCCTCTTTGATGGCCCTCCAGATAGCACGAGATCTGTCTTTGCCAGCAAGCTCCAGCTTCAAGGTAGTCACTGCTCTCTCTCACGACGGCATCACCCGAAACCGACGACCTGTAACTTTCCCTTTCATCTTATGTGGATTACACATGTATTATAAATTATTATTTTTTAATTTGGTGTATATGTTTTTAATTTTTTTTATAGCCATAAATGTTCAAAAGTCAAACTCAAAATTTAAGAGTAATAATGCCTTAAATCAAGGACTTTTATTTTTATTTTTTCCATTATTTACCTTAAAGGGCAACATAGTCGTAAATTATCTCCTAATTAAAAGCTTACTTAGGAACTCAAACGTCTGCATTATTTAAGCAACAAAAGTTGAGATTTCAATATCTTACCTGTGGGATGGGAAGGATAAGGAAAGCGCCAATTAATATACCCATAAGGCTGACGACAAGTCTTTCAAAACGCTTCTTCGCCTCTTTACATATTCTAAACGCAGAATGTATAGTATGCAGTGCGGAAGCGGCATCAGGAAGTACTCGCAACCAAAGAGCTGCAGTCTTCACCCTTTTGTCTATTCCAAGGCCCTTGTTCTTCTCATCAATGATGGGAATGTAAAAGAAAAAAGGATCTATTGACACTGCAACACATGATATTATAAATGCATATTTCCTCGTTAATGAAGAGAAGAAGATGCACCAAAGAATTCCCTTCTTTTTCCTTGCATCATTGTAACGGTCTCCCTCATTGAAATATATGCTGATAAGAAACGATGTCAGAAGGGAAAAGAAAAACGAATCATATGTATGGACGACTTTTAGTAGCATCCATATTCTGAATTTTTTATTATTTAAATTTAATGTTTTTTAGAACAAAGTAGATCCATTAACATGAGAGGCAATTACAAGATTACACACAAAGAACACTGCCCCATAAGAGGGTTCTTGAAAACAAGAACAGAAAATATACACAATAAAATACAACCAATGCAAGAACAGTAAGCAAGAGAAAGGTTTCATTATCTTCATAATTTATGTCGAGTATACCTTGTTCTTGTGAAAATTATTAATTGATGAGTTGTATGGAGGGACTTATGTCACCACGTGTATCTAAATCTCAGCTCACTCAAAGTTGAAGATGATAGGATCCATAAAACTTAGGAACCAGTGTTGAACAGAGATCATGTGGATAACCACCTCTGAAACTTCTTTGGGATTAGAAGCACCAGAGAGTGAAAGAGTATTACCACTCAAATTTCACCTTGACATTTTAAAGAAAATCACAATATCTCCACCGCCCCTCATAATCCCACAACACCGAAGGATAGTAGATCCCACTAGATTCATCAACTCCACCTCCACATAAAAGAGATCTTAGAAGAGAAACCACCAAACCCTTAAATTTCAAAAATACAAACAATAGGAGGGGAAAGGTGGAGATCTACTAAGATCAAGCCAAAATCAGGCCAACAAAAGGCTGAGAAGCAACCCTTAAACACCTAGGGGGAGAGAAGCTTGCCAAAGAGGCAAGGGAGCAAAAGCCCAGCCTAAAACTAGGGGGGAAAACTCTCCACAACATGACAGAGGGAAGAGAGGCCCAATTTATTAACCGAAAAGATATGATTCTAGGGCGTTCCTCTAGAATCAAAGAAGTTATTTGCACTCGATTAGAGGGGTTCTTGTGGGAATGATAGGAAGAAGAGGAAGAAGAGGTTTATGGAAGAAGGGGAGAAGGACTCTCGATTGTGTTTTAGCAATCAAGACTCTAACATATATATTTTGAATTATTTAAACTCAACAACAAAAAGGTTTTACATAAAATCAAGGCTTAATTGCGCTAATGCTAAATCAAGGTTTTACATGAAATCTCAAACCCAAAACTCCTCATCTTTCCCTAGGATTTTCATGGTTGTCTCCTGGTTTGTTGCAGCTGCTTCTCCCCTGCAACCCATCCTCAAATATGAGATTTTGATATGGAGGTGTGGGCTCTGTAGTTTAATGGTCAATTTTGACCAATTTGAGCTTGATGCATGTTGGTGGCTTGCTCCTCCAAAGCCACACTCTACATATCCCCTTTTTCGGTTCCCACAGACCTTCTTCTTGCGGCAAGTGCAACAGATCGGGTGGCGGTGACTGCTTGGTATTTCTAAGGTTTGATTCTAGGGATTTTGTGTTTTGGGGTTTTTTGTTGTTGTTTTGGACCTAAATTATTTGTATTTTGGATTGGGCTTTTATTTTGTTTGGTTGAACCTTTGGTTTTTTATTTATTTTTGTATTGGGCATGTATGTAACTTTCTATGGCAATGACATGTTCATTCCTTTGACAAGTCAAATTTCACATTGTCCTAGGAACTTAAAGTGACTCATTTTACTCCCTTGGCCGATGTTTTGCATCTCACTTTGCCCTTATCATCAATTCCATCAAATAATATGTTAAAAATGATGATGTGGCACGAGTGGAACCCATGTTTTGCTGACATACATGACATAAAAGTAATGTGTGGAAAAATAAAAATAAAAATTTCTTTTAAAAAATATTTTTACAAATTTATAAATAAACCCAATCCTAGACATGTATTTATAAAAAAACCCAAGCACTATTTAAACATAGAAACACACCCAAAATCAACCATAAAGTCAACTTTTTGGGTGTGTTTATAAATGGGTTTTGAGTGTGTGTAATGATGGGTTTTGGGTGTGTTTATATGTTTAAATAGTGCTTGGGTTTTTTTATAATTTCAACCCCTATTTTGGGTGTTTTAGTGAAACTCCCAAATATTTTTCATTCTTTCTTCATCCTTAGCCTCATAGAGTCAAGAACCCCATAGCTGCCATCGACTGAAATTATTAAAATAAATAAATAAATAAATAAATAAAAAGCAAAGCTCGAAGCTTTTCATTCTCTCCATTCAACAAATTCAGACAATTGCTTCCATGGATGCCAACTAGAAGGCCATGGAAACAGGAAGCTGTACAAGGATTAAGATAAAAATCCTTCCATGGGTTTTTTGTTGCCATGATAATTAGAAGGAAATTTAAATTAACTTATCTTCTTACAACTTTAATAGGACGTGTTTGGAGAAATCTAAGTGTTGTGCAATGTAAGAAATAAAACACTGAAGTTTTGAAGTTTGGGGATTTTGCTTGGGTTTGAACCACAGGTTTGGAATAATTAAAAAGTTACGAAGTTTTTTGTTCATTCAAGTGAATTATTGTGCTTATCTGTTTTGGACGTTGAGGATTATGCACATGAAGATTGAATTCGTGGGTTTGTCTTAAGTGGTTTCCATGGGTCTTGCAATGACAGCCATGGGGTTTGTTTGTGAGAGGAGGATTTGAAAGAACAACCCGTGTGAAGACGGGTGGGTTGGGTATGAAGATGCAGCTGCAGGGGTGCATCTGGGTGGGAAGAGTCCAATTTTTCTGTTACCAAATATCCTGTGCCCACCCTATTTCCTTTCTAGTTTTTTTGATAGGTGACAAACCACTTAATAGCACTTAACTCTTGGACCAAAAAAAAAAAAAAAAAACAGCTAGCACTTAACTCTGTTAAGTCCACCGCCCATCATCCAACCCACCCACCTAGCAAACCCCATCCTTCCTCCTCCAACTTAAGCCAACCCCACATGACTTAAGGAATAAATAATTGAACCGTAAGATTTTAGACACATGTGACACATTAAAGTAAAAATGTGTAGGACCAAGAAGGCCAAAAGTAGGCCCCAAAGTTTGAAATGCAGCACACATGTGGACCACATGTGTCACAGATGTGGATCAACATATTAGAAGCCGTGACACCATTTCATTTTAGGGTTTCAAGTTGGAAATTTTGGAAGAAAGCAAATATCACACTTTTAGCATGTTGAAGCTGGTGTTGTTGTGAGTGTAGGTTCAGAAGAATCGAGAATCCCAAGTCCGGATCTATGATTCTCGGTTTACATAAAGTGATATCTTTTTTATTGTTAGATCTACAGATAACCGACCGTTGGATTGGACCCAAACGAATGTGGTTTGTTGTCGGGATTGTATAGAGTCCAGCGATGCTTCAGGATTCGAAATCTGAAGTTGTGCTGAGGTGAATTTTTGGAGTGTCGGTTCATGTAGAGTTCATTGAACCTAAGTAGTGACTTTTTGGACAATGGCTATCTTTTACATTGTTTTGTTTTCGATAAGGCGTACGACACAACTTTAGATTGTTTTGTATAAGATTTGATAGCTTTGGATCTTGGGATGGTCTAAGGGGCAATTTCATCTTTTTGGAGCAAAGCTTTTAAACGTGCAATATTTGTTAAGGTGAGTTGAGTTTTATTGTTCCTAGTTAAGCATAGTGAAGATTCCTCTTTCAGGATTTGAAGTTCAAACTTGTTTAGTAGTTGGATCTAAAGTGAAGCTTGGACAAGAGGCACGAAAATGGATCCGAGAACTTGTGAAGGGTAAATTGGAACTTTAGCTAGCCAGACAAGAGGTAGGGTTTCCTGATTTTCTGATGATTAGGCTATGTCACCTTTACTCTTGGTACTTTTTTTTTTTGGTGAGAGTTTTACGCTTATCCTTTGTGAGAGCTTTCCACCTCTCCTTTGTAAGAGTTTTTGTGACAACCAGGGATCGGCTCCGCCATGGCACGATATTGTCCACTTTGGGCCCCCTATCTGCCCTCACGGTTTTGTTTATAGGAACTCACGAGCAACTTCCTAGTGAGTCACCCATCCTGGGATTGTTCTAGCGACATTCGCTTAACTTCAGATTTCCTATGACTCCGAAGCCGTGAGCTCCCAAAAGACTTCGTGCTAGATGGAGGCAGGCATGTACATATAAGGCACATCACCGCTTCTCCATTGGTCGATGTGGGATGTTACAATCCACCCCCCTTAGGGGCTCGACATCCTTGTTGGCACACTTGCACTACATGGCAGAGTGGCTCTGATACCAAATTGTCACATCCTGGGATCGGCTTTGCTGTGACACGATATTGTCCACTTTGGGCCCCCTATCTACCCTCATGATTTTGTTTCTAGGAACTCACGAGCAACTTCCTAGTGGGTCACCCATCCTGGGATTACTCTAGCCCCAACTCGCTTAACTTCGGAGTTCCTATAACTCCGGCCAGTAAGCTCTCAAAAAGCCCCATGCTAAATGGAGGCGAGCATGTACATATAAGCCACATCACCCCCTCTCCGTTGGTCGATGTGGGATGTTACAGTTTTATTTGTATTGTTATGACTTCGTTTTTTTTCAAACTTTATATACTTTTGGTTGTTTTGAGTTTGCATTCTTAAATGGGATGCATATGCTAGAGTTTCTTCGATCCTTCATGATCGTTAGTGGAGGAGCCCTAAATTTTCTTAATTTTGATGTTAGCTTGCTATGTTAATGAAAGGACCTTTTGTGGTTGTCTATTTTGTGGCTAGTGGCTTTTCTGGTTGAATTATGAATGCAATCGCATAATTTCTTCACAAAAAAAAAAAAAAAAATTCACCAAAAGATATGTACATATACTAACCTCACGCATTCAGCCACACATGTGACAACATTCTTAATATTCCTAATGATAGCCCTGAAATATAAACAACTGCAGGTCAGTTTGTCCCTTTGATTTCTTGTATTTACTAGATTAAATATAGGCATAAATTAATAGGGTTTTCACATGTAAGCCTTTAATAGGGTCAAAAATATAGAATAATCCTACAATACCAAAATATTTGGGAAAAATCCATTTGACATTTCAAATGGACTAAATATATCATACACCCCTTGAAAATTCAGAAATTAAAACATTACCATCAATTTTATTTTTTCTAAAAATCATAATGCAAGGATAATAATGGTATTTCACACATAATTCAAATTAAAAAAATTTTACAACTTACCCTTTTTTAGTTTTTTTTTCTTCAATTTATAGTTTTTAGGATTTATATATAAATTCAATATAAGAAATAAGTTTTATTATAAATTTCTTTAAATTAATTAACATATATAAGAAAACAATAATAAGTAATGAGAACCAATAAACCTAAATCATAAATAAATAAACCTAAAGCCCCAAAAGGTTATTATTTTAAAGGTTTTTTAAATTTTAACTTTTTATTTTCTGTTTTAATATTTTGACTATTTTCTTTTATTTATTATGGGAGTTACAAATTGTTTAATTTTCAGTTTTTAATTTTTTATTCATTGCCTTAATTTTTTTGGTTAAATGTGTCTGGAGGTTACAAGTGTTTGATGCCTATAAAAGGCCACTCCTCCTTCAAATTTGAAACACACCATAATCAGATTCTCTATTCTCATATTTTCATATATTCTCTACTTTCCATATTATTATTTTGGGCAATGGTTTTGTGGCTTGGAGATTTCTATCCGACTGTGAACGTGCTCATAGCGGACATTAAGCCTGCGTATTAGGGTATCTTGGAGTGTTGTAGATAGTCATTACCTACACGTAGGAAGGCTACAAAGACTTTAGGACAACGTCTTTGATGTGCTTTCACTATACCAAGCTTGCTTTCTTACTCTTGACTTATTTTATTTATTATTTATTATTTATTTTTACTTTACTGTTAAAGCTTTGTTTTTAATATTATTTATATCTAAAGGTTTGAATAAGAATTTTATAAAAAGGAAAAACCACAATTTTTAATAACACGTATATATATACATGTACTAACCTCTCGATATCAGGCACAAATGCAGGAACGTCCACAATAATCTGAATGAGAGTCCTGAAATATAAACAACTGCAGGTTAGTTTATCCTTTTGATTTCTTGTATTTACTTACTTCAATATATGCATAAATTAATTAAGAGTTGAACATATATAAGAAAACAATAATGAATAATAAGAACCAATAAACCTTTTGACCAAAAATTATACGCATATACTAACCCCACGATATCGGCCATACGTGCGAGAACATGAATAATAATCCCAACGACAGTCCTGCAGTATAAACAATTGCATTAGTAAGTGGTTTTCCTACTTATTTCTTCAACAAAAGTCATCTTAAAATAAATATTTCTGATTACCCCTTTTTGGTTTTCGTATAAACCAAAACTGAACTAGTCACAAATACAAAACAATATATCTCAAAATAATCATTCTTAATGTAACTAATGGTGATCTCATTTGATAGTTCAATCAAATCCCCCATATATATATATATATATTTATGCATTAGAAAAACAAATGACGACTTACCTGGGAGGATGGGTTAACTCTCCCTCTTCCATTTCCAACCAGTTATTGTAACGTAACCTTTCCATGGAAACAGAGAATGTGTGTGAATCGAAGAAGACCAAACGAAATTTTTTTGGAGAGAAACTGATTTCTATTTGTCTGTATATGCATTGAATGAAGGCACAATTGCCTTTTATACAGGACAATAACAAAACATGATGAGCTGGACAGTCGACTCTAGTCAGCTAATACCTATCTACAGTCGGAAAAAAAAAAAAAAAATTACCTATCTACAGAGAGAACAGGTCGACGGTTATGCTATATTATCATGGATGTGGGGTTTGGGTGGATTAACTGTAAAGTTTAGTTTGAGCTGTTAAAGATTAAAAGTAAATGAAGCAACTATTGTAATTGAGCTGTTAATTCCTTTTGGATATTGTAAGCAAGGTGTTAAATTTCGATCACTTCTGAAATATGGGTCTCAAAATTTTTATGGAAATTTCGATATCGGTGAAGATTGAATAAAAACTATGAAAATTGTTATACAAATATGTAAATTTTTAATGAAACTTTGAGGCATGCCTATTCAACCAGTAATATACTAATTCAACAAAATAAATTGATAAAACCTAATGACATGGTGGACTTTTATGATTACATATCATTTTTGCACTGACAAAATATGCTCACTAATTCAAAACATTTGATTGTATACACACCAATTTCATTTAAGTTTACTTATTTTTTTCTTTAATGAATGAACAACCTTTGTAAGAGACGCCAAACGACAAGTGATAATCTGAACTACAAAGAGTGGGAGATTTCTCACACACACTACTAATTTGCCATGGGATGTACAAGTAGTTAATTAAAAAACAATAGAAAAGTTATTTATACATAAGTAAAAAGACCAGATTACTGTGGCTGATAATATTTGAGGGTATAAGCATGTCATCATTTGGCTTTGGGTTTCATGTTCTGGAGCTTCCTCCCATATGTACGAAAAGTTATTGTAATATACCCCGAAAATTTAATAAACAATTGCCCAAACCAGAAGAAAAGAACAAACGTACTTTGTTTCCGAAAATAAAAAGAAGAAAAGATGATGTTACACGAATAAAGCTTGAGCCTTGAGGTTGCAAGAATTGTCCCTACAAGGCTTTTAGTTTAGACTAATCACTGTGAACTTCGGGGAAACATGTTACACGAAACTAGCATATCATACTCTTGTGATGAGAGATAGAATACAAGGGTAGGAAATATTCGTGGCTTCTCAATCATTCCACTTATGGCGTAACGTATATATATGTAGATATTAGCTGGGGAGCTTGAGCTCAAACAAATACAATAATTAAACAACAAAAGATTTATATGGGGAGATAAATAATCAACTGGACGGCAGCTAGCACACCAAGAAAATGGTGTCAAACAATAATAATAATAATAATAATAATATACTTTGATAATCTCTGACAAATGAGTGAACTAGCAGTCTATTTGTTTGACAGGAATGTTGAAAGGGGAATAGGAATTGTATTCCTTTTTATTTTGGAATGGAATGATCTTTTACTTTCCATCTTATTTTATCTTTGGAATACTAGGGAAACTGAAAAAGGAAATAGTTTGCATTTCCATTATTTTATCCTTTACTTGTTCCCAGAGAAAGTTATAAATTTTAAAAGAAATAAGGGGCTTTATGGAACAAATATCCCCATCCTATAACTACAAGGTGTGGTGCAGTTTAGGGTTTAGGGTTCAGAATCAATTGACCCTGCAATACACAATAATATAAATATCTTTCTCCTTAAGGGAAAGATTATGTGCCTAAGAATTTTCTTAGCAGTTGGTCGTCCTTTCCTTCTACGACTATTGTCTAAATCGTCCTCATCTGTCACCTCGCTGATAAGAAATAAACTATGTCACAAGGGAAAAAAGAAAACAATAAAAAATAGGGGGCTTTCAGTTTGTTTCTTTTATTTACTTCAATAGTTATGAATTAATGAACGTAGGAAAACAATAATAATGAAAAAAAAACCAATAAACCTAAATTCCTCAAACCTTAGGATACTCCTCCTCACATCTATTTTGAGTACCATATTAATATTCTGAATGTTAGTCCTAAAATATAAACAACTACAGGTCATTATGTATGCTTAAAAACCAAAAGAAATTCCCAACATATAAGATAGACATAACGAATATAATTTAAAGTGACTACTTAAGAATAAAACTCATACTCGATATAAGGTAGAACTTCCCCATATTCTCCAAGACATATAGATGTGCCTGATTCAACAAGTCACTACAAGAAAATGAGCTTTAGTTGACACTTCATAGTTGACACTTTTTGCAAAAACATCACCTCTTCTATGAAGCATTGATGCTTTTTAAAAAGCATCAACTACACAACATGTTTTCATGACGTTTTACCTGAAACGTCAAGTATGTATCACATTCCTTGACGTTTTTATAAAGAGCGTCAACTATATATTGTTTTTCCCCGACATTTGATAAACAACGTCAGTTAAAAACCTTATATGCCTGACACTTCAAAAAATAAAAATGAAAACCGTAAAGAAAACAAAACTAGTATTACGCCAAGAAAGGGAGTATGCACGCCAATAAAGGGAGTATGCACGCCAAGAAAAGATTGAAAAAAGGGATCGGGATACAATGGCCATGGATACAACCCATATGTCCCCTGAAACAAAACAATATTGGAATCTAGAACGAAGGGATGTTATGAGACGAAGATTTTTTCGTGACGATGGACCTAGCAACACGGATTGGTTAAACAATTAAGTTAGTTTGCTTGCCTTTCATTTCATTGTATTTTTTTTTGGTTTAAAAAAGTAGTGGTAATTCATGTATTTTATTTTATGAGTTGTATTGATTTTCTTGTAGTGAATGAAGAAAATATTCAACAAAATTCATTTTTATTCAAAAAATTCCATACATAAAAAGCAAACCACAACCAAAGCATAACAAATAAACAAACCACAACAAAAGCATAAAAAAACAACAAAGCATAACTAAAAATACAACATAAACATAATGCACTAAAAAAACATCTTCACTTCACTTCATTGACCTTCATTGCCTTTCACCGCCCACACATGCTCCATCAAGTCAACTTGACGGTGTTCATGAATATACGACGATTGCATCTCCGTGTAGCACTCAATCATACGATGCATGAAAGTACCGTCTCTAACCAACGGATCATGTTGCATTGGTTCTCCATTTGGCCCCATAGGGTTTCAAAAATTCGTGTTAAGGCCGAGTTCATGGGATATGGTTCATACACTTCATCAACATCGTAATCATACTCATCTTCCACAATCATGTTGTGGAGGATAATACAAGTCATCATTATACTTCTAAGCACCTCCTCGTCAAATAGACGCGCTGCGCCCCTGATAATAGCCCGCTGAGCTTGAAAGATACCAAAGCACCTTTCCACATCTTTTCTATACCCCTCTTGATAGGCAGCAAAAAAAATTTCCTTCTGGGATCGGGGATGTGGAATTGATTTCACAAATGTTGTCCACCTCGGGTAGATACCATCAGCTAGATAATACCCGTTATGATAGACGGTATTATTGACTTGATATGTGATATTTGGGCCTTCACCTCTCAAAATATCATTGAACACCGGGGATTGACCCAGGACGTTCAAATCATTTTGAGAGCCGGCAACTCCAAAGAAGGCGTGCCAAACCCATGTATCAAAACCAGCAACTGCTTTGAGGATGATGCTTTTCTGCCCTTTCCGATTCCCATAATCCCCTTGCCAAGCAGATGGACAATTTTTCCATTGCCAGTGCATGCAGTTAATGCTACCAATCATTCCAGGAAATCCACGAGACTCAGCTTTTTGTAGAAGCCATTGCAGGTCCCTAGGCGTAGGTCTACGCAGTAGTCCACAGCGTCACATGATTTTCCAACGCATCGGTGGAAGATTGTTCTGAAATCAATAGCCATTGCTTGAGTTTCAGCAGATTGATTTGAGTAAAAAGTGGTTCGTAAAATATATATTCAGAATTAAACATGTTATCATATCTCTGTGATATAAATGACTGCAAGTAGCTAGTGCATGTCAAACATAGTAAAAACATGCACAACTGGCATATGAGGCATGTGGGATCCAAACAGCTAGCTATTCTTCTTTTATTTTTCTTTTTTCAATTAGCTTTTTGTGAGAGCAATTATTTTCATCTCCAATTAGAGCACGTCACGTGGAAAAAAAGAATATCCCTCAAATTAATTAATTGAACCAATTTATTTGGCAAATTAATTAATATGAATAATATCTTAATTATAGGATATTATATTTATTTAATGAGATAATATCATTAATTTAGATATTATCCTAATAAGGAGATATAATCATCATCAAATTAGGAGATTTGGATCCCAATCAAATTCTTAATGGACTCAATCTCTACAATTTGGGGAAAGAATAAACTCCTTCCCAATAAGAGTTTTATTCTCTACGAAACCCCAGCCTCCGAGGCTCCTATAAATAGATGACTTCATTCATCATTCAAGGTACATCTAAACTTATTTCTAAAACCCAAGAAAAATACCTGAAGCTCTCTCCCTCTCTCTCTCTAGCTGACGGCAACACCCTTGCCGCCAACCTCTCCACTCTCCACTCTCCATATTTTCTCCACATTGCTCCAGCCACCACACACGGCTCCACCCGCCCGATTCACACCATAGAAACATCTCCGTACCTTTTTGTTAGCTATTGTTTTCCTACAAACACTCAAACTAACTTAGGCATCGGAGGGCCTTTGGCCAACACCTCCTGGTGTTGTCTATTTACTCCAGTCTTTTTTACAACAATCAAGGAAAAGAGAGAAGCAAGATCGAAGGTTGAAGAATCACAAACCGAATATTCTCCAGCAAGAGTATTTGCATAAACATTTAGTGCTTTCATTGAGAACACGAGTGACACTCAACGCGTGCTTAAGGAATTCGTTCCTTCTATTTTCCAATCTGACAAAGCCTTCCAAACAACCATGGTTGGAAGCAAGCGCACTAGGAGCAAGACCGCCGCAATGGCTCAATTCGCGACGGCGGCCAAAGCCACTCCTCCCATGATCCTGTGATCGACAAGGTGGCACCACCACCTCTCGCCTCCATGAACCCGCAGCAAACCCTTGCTGCCGCACCACAACAGCCATCTCATGTGGCTGGAACTACTGTTCCACCTGCCGCCACAGCCGAAACCACCGCACCAGCCCTTGCCACATCGTACCGCCTCACGGCCTCATGGCCGGTTCTACCTCGCAAGGCCCCACGGTCGGCACAACTGTGCAACCTCACGGATCCACCATTGTGTCCTTGCTACCACACCACGTAGTGGCTGGGTCTAGCCACCACCATGGCACCGCTACACATGGCGGAAAGAATAAAAAATATAATTTGATAATAGCATCCTACAATTTTGGTTCCAACAAATAGAAGTTAGAATAACAAATATAATTTGATACCACACATGGCACAGGTAGAGAAAAATATGGGGCTAGAATGTGGGCACAACACAGAGGTCACCAGAAAGTCGGCTCTGATGCCAAGTCAAACAACATGGGGTAGAATATTTTCTGATATATTTTCATTCCAAAAGGAGGTATTTATAATACAAGTGTGTAAACCCTAGTAGGGTTTTATAAGGAAACAAATAAACTCCTAATTACACAAGATTTGTACAAAAGAGAAAGAAATAAAATCCTAATAGAATAGAAAATAAATCTCCTAATAGAATTAGGATCTCGCCAACAGCCTGCACATTATTGCATCCTTCCTGTTGTTATTCCACATAAACTTATACCCTGTGAACTCAAATTGAATTTAGCAACAATCAAAAATAGCATTTTTAAAATCCTCCATGAGAGCATCGCATTGAATGCGATCCCCACTCTTTTCATGATACTCCATAATCTCATTAAAATCTCCACAGCAAAGTCAAGGACTATCATACACCCTACTTAATCTCCGCATAAGTTTCCATGAATGATGACGCTAGGTATGATCAGGGTGAACATAAAAGCCTGTCACTCTGAGAATCCAAGAATTTGGGAAAGTAACTCTAACATCTATAGACTTTGACGGGTGTGCATCTTCAGTGATATTTCGATGTGGGATTGCGAGGATTGGCTGAGGAGGCACCACGTGTCTTTATGAGAAATTACTCTGAAGTGCAGTCTTTGGCTGCGGTCGACAAGCTGGGTTGCCAAAGGCTTGGCTCCTGCCGATGGTACTTTGTGGGACGTAATAGATTGTCAAGTGTGTGGGATCTCCTTGTGGATCCCTTGTTTCCATGTGTCGTTGATTAATTGGCCAGTCGGATATGTTATAAACAATTGGTTTTCTTGGAAACATGTGTTTTTGCTTGTAGATGTTTGTTGTTTGTTGCCCACTGTTTATTCTATTAACAACTTGCACAAGACTGCTTTTGTTTTCTCAAGTGCTAAACGTGGACTATGGTCCTTTTCATGCCTTGAAAATTCGTAGGAAACCACGCTTCAATTGTTGTTAACTATTTATTTTTTAAATTAACTCCCAAAAATTGATTGGAATTAGCATGAAATCTGTTTCTCATTCATGGCCGTATGTCTTCTTGGTCCATCATACATTTGGGCTTCTCCTTTTTCATTTTGGGGCATCAAATTATTATTATTTTTAAATTTTACTAATGAGGTGGTGAGTTTTGAACATAAAACTTCTTCCACGTCATTAAGAAACACTATTAGACTGAGAGGTACTGCGTACCATTTTTATTTCTTAAGAACTAAATTATAAACTTTAAAGATTACAAAGAAGAAGGAAACATCCAAGCTTAGATAATATATGCATATACACACCAAAAGAGGTAAAATAGATTTAGGGCTTATTTCATGAAATTCGCAAGCACTTAACATACAATTAAAAGAGTGATGCTTTTTTTCAGGGGTAAACTTCAATAAGAGACCTGAGGCCCAATGTATGTGTAATCTTATAGTGAGAGAATCCAGCAGTCAAAAAGAGCTTTTCCCACTCTGCTTCACTACGCTCTTTGCCATTGAGGTGGACCATCATTAACATATCCCACATGAGCTGAGTTTCAATTGATTTCTTATCCATCTTCTTATTATCTGCAGACACATTTATGTCCAGGATGATAACGTTTCCTCCTTTTTGGCTCAGAATTGCTTCTCTACCCTTCTTTAATATCTTCACGCTTTCCTCATCACTCCAATCATGCAGAATCCACTGATCATTGATGCCATGCATTAATTAATGGTTAATTACTTTAAAGTAAGCAATGAATTTATACTCACAACCACATCGGGCATAGAATTAGTGTATGGTACCTGCTTAATATACTTTGTACATGCACCAATTGATATGTCATTGTTAATAATTCATTTATGAATAGTAAGGTTTATTAAGATTTCATAGGGACGGACCCACGGACCACTAGAAACATTGATATTCCCCCCAAATTAACCACCAACATAGTCCAAGCTGGTGTGGGGTTTATATAAAAGGGCAATGTTATACATTTTGTCTAAGTTTCCAATGTGTTACTTTACATTCTTCAACAAGATTGTTTTTTCGTTTTTTCGTTTTTTTATTAAACTCCATAAAAATTCCTTAAATACACAACTCGAATTGAAAGCCAAGCAAAACAAGGACAAGTTTAGAAAATTCTGCAAAGGCAAGGGTGAGATATATTTACTAACAAGAAGGTAATAATTAATTAGGAAATTGAGGAATAATAAAAATGAGAGAAATAATTGAGTTTTATAATTACCTTCAGGAAAATTGCACTTGCTGGGGGTATCTTCTCGAACATGTCTCCTCCAACAAAATCCAAATTGTGAGTCCCTTGCAAGTTTGCAATAACATGTGGTTGGTCAAAGACAGTGCAATTAATGTTGGGGAAGGCCTTGGCAATGACCTTGGCCATGGTTCCTGTGCCACCTCCAACATCAACCAAGGAATTCAAACCCTCAAAAACTCCTTCACACTCTTCAACCACTGCCCTTGCTAGCAGCTGAGAGTCAGCCTCCATTGCGTCATTAAACAAGCTACCAAGCTTTGGTTGCTGAGCAGCCAAACCCCAAAAAGACCTTCCATGTGCCATCTCAAATGGGGAAGCTGGATGATCATGATTTCCATTACTGTTCATATGGCACCAAGTGCCCATTAGATGAAATGGATATCAAGATTCATAAGTAAAAATTGTGTGGTGCTTAATGGACTTTCCTTGAGGAGAAGCCTGGAAGCTGGTGATAGGCTATACACCACAACAGCTTTTTCCTCCGCTTCATCATCAAGATCCTGATGAACAACATTCTCATTGTTGTTATTATTGTTTGGACGAACTGGTAGCTGAACTTGCTGGTCTTTTGTAAAGAAATTGGAGTGGACGAGGATTCGCATGAGGCGTGAGATCAAATGAGCTTTCGAAGGGTGGACATTGAGGCCGGAAATGAGATTGGAAGGGATATGGGTTGGCCATGGCTGTGAATCACATCGGGGATGCTTAATTGAACTGCACACTTTAATGACATGGAGTTTATGAACTGGAAGATATGATTCCACACATAAGCTTGAGCTTGAAGAAGCTCATGGCTTGTAGCACTAACTTTATCATTATTCAAACTCATTTATCTAAGTGTCTATGTTTATATGTGTAGCTCAAGAACACCGATGGCTCTTATTTTAAGTCTTCTATACTGGGGATCTGCTTATATAGTTGTTGCCGTGCCGACACAATCCACATCCCAATTATTTAAGTAAAGGGTTATTTGTAGCAATGGTCCCTCAACTATTCTCGGAGTTACATTTTGGTCACTCAACTCCAAAAATAGTTACAGAAGTCACTCAATTAGTTGTGTTGCACCATTAGTCCCTACCGTTAGAGAGACTTGACGGTAGGGACTAATGGTGCAACACAACACCTAGTTGAGTGACCTCTCTGTAACTATTTTTGGATTTCAATGACCAAAATGTAACTCCATGTATAGTTGAGGGACCATTGCTACAAATAACCCTTATTTATTTATTTTTTTGTTATTTCATTTTCATAAATATTTGGAATGAATTTCCAAGTTTTCCCATGGATTTAACAAAAAAATAGACAGACTTGACGAAAGTGACTAGTAATGCAACACCATACATAATTGGGGACCTCACAACTATTTTTGAAGTTGAGTGACCAAAATGTAACTACGGGTATAGTTTAAGGACTATTGCTACAATTAATCCTTCAGTAAATAATACTAGAAGGGCCGTACGTATACGCTAATATGCTATGCATGTGTAGAAGGAAGTTACTGTAGATTGAACTTTGAAGTGGGAGGGAGAAATTGACAAAGTGAAGTTTCATCTAATAATATATATATATAAAATTATGTTTTCCTCCTTCAATAATAATTATATTCTCTCCTCTATCCATCTTCTTTCCCAAATTTGGAAGCACAAAGAACTCAAATATTCAGAGATATTAATCTAAGTTCTCTTCTAACCCTTTTCATTCATTTTAAATATATATCATCACTTTTCAATCAACGTAAGCAAAACACCCAGCTCCCATTGCAGCCAAAAAAGAACCAAACTCCATGGCACCACACCAAGAAGGTTTAAGAAGCATCAAATTATAGAAATTTCTAGAAATTGAGGAACCAAAAGAACTCTTACAATTGATCCAAAGCTAATAGTTAACAGTTTGTTGGCTTAATGATAGAGATAGTGGAGAAATACTCAAAACATGCGGTTGTTGCACTCAGAAGTCTGAATTGAGGAATACGCAAAGCCATATATAGTAATCCAATAGTACTATTAAGTTTTCAAGTCATAATTATCCAGAGATTCAGTTTTAAAGTTTAAGAACAGATAGTCATCCAAAAGGATGAAGGACATGTAGTGGGGTAGGCTAAAGTTTGAGTTTCTACTCCAAAATTAATTGACAATAAACGAAGTAGCCTAACTCTTTATAAATCCATGTAAGGTCCCTAAATTTTCGATATAGGACAAATACTGAACATTTTTAACATAACTATCATTCAAAATGGTTTTATCTAACGGCTAATCAAGAGGGTTATAGTTTGTGTCAAAAAGTGTCTCTTAATTCTATACATGTTTATTTTGGCTTATGTGCGTGATTTTTAAATATACCTAAGTTGATTTTTTTAAATATTATTCTTATTGTGTACACCTAGGAATTTTTTAGCGGATGTGCAATTTTAAAAGGCTAAAACCTTTATATAAAAAAATTGACAATCAAATATCCTTATAATTTAAACAATACCAATATCATTCATAAGTCATAGAAAAAGAATAGCATTACAAATAAACAACAATTGTTGTAGAAGAAAAAGAAAGCCTTGTTGTTAAAAGCCCTAGAGTTAAAAGCCTTTTGTCCTTTTATATGTAGGCCCTAGATAGAAATAGGTTAAAGCCCACGAAATGGCAGTCCAGGTTTCGTCTTTATTGTTTTTAAAAATATAATTTTTTAAAATATTCTGGTCCAAAACGACGTCGTTTTGGCAGGATTAAATAAATAAATATTAAAAAAAAGTACGTTGTGTGCAACAACGCAATGCAATACAGCAAAGCAACACAGACTTCGTTTAGGATTTTCGTCGAACACCTAGACTGCGTCTCCTAGGCTAAGCAGAGGTGTAATATGCAGCACCTACAATGGCTTTTCCCGTGAGGGGAGATGCAACTGCACCTCCTTGCGCCTTAATAGGTCCGCTAGTGATTGTGTATGCAGTAACTATAATCTGAATGCCTCTAAATTCTAAGTACATACGTGACTGTATTGTTTCATGCACACACTTGACTAATATGGAATGAGAGTGATAGGTTATTTGGTAGATGATGTATGAAGATTTTATGAATTCGGATCCTGCCAATAACTATAAGATTAATTTTATCAATCTAATATTATTGTTGCTTGCCAATCACAGTATAATTCTTACGGGGGTCGCTGTTGTACCACTAAGATTATTGTAATATATATTCAATATTGATACCTAATAATTGATATGCAAGATCATAATTAAAAGACTCCAATTTTAATTGCAGGGGACCAAAAGAAGGGCCAAGCAAATCTCATATAATCCCTTGTGAATGCTATGTGAGTGGCACTAGTAAAAAATCACCCTTGCGCGACCACATTTTGCTCGACGAAAAATTATTCGTCGCTCAAAGTTACTTTGCATGATGAAACACAAAACTTCGTCGCTAAAAACCTTGCGCGACAAAATTTTGCTCGACGAACTGTTTTTCGTCACGCAAAATCACTTTGCACAACAAACTTTTGCGCGACGACAATACATCGTCACTCAAAGTCTTGAGCGACCAAATTTTGCTCGACGAAAGACAATTCGTCATGCAAAGTCACTTTGCGCGACAAAACAATAAACTTCGTCGCACAAAGTCCTTATAAAAATAAATAAAATAAAAAAATTCTTTTTTAAAATCTTTTTGTTAGAAAATATATTTTTAAAATTGACGATCGAATTAGTTCATTGTATTCATATAGGGTCAAAGAGTGTAGCTGTAAAAAATCATCAAAATTAGAGTTAAAATAACCGTTAAATCGTGATTTTTCATTTATAACCGTCGAAAGGTTTTGTCCCATTACTTGATCTCTAAATGTTTATTTTTTCCGATTTTTGGCGTATATGATCTTGAAGTATAAACAAACAAGTTTGATGGTTGGATCGTTAAAAATAGTTTTGTAGAATGCGTATGCCATCAAAACAATATATTCACTAACAATTAAGAGTTTATTTATACTTTTGTTAAATATAACATAAGATTTTGTGGTATCCACTAGTGTAAATATTTTAAATTGACGATCGAATTAGTTCATTGTATTCATATAGGGTCAAGGAGTGTAGCTCATCAAAATTGGAGTTAAAATAACCGTTAAATTGTGATTTTTCATTTATAACCGTCGAAAGTTTTGTCCCGTTACTTCATCTCTGAATATTTATTTTTTTCCGATTTTTGGCATATATGATCTCAAAGTATAAACAAACAAATTTGACGGTTGGATCGTTGAAACTAGTTTTGTAGAATGCGTATGCCATCAAAACAATATATTCACTAACAATTAAGAGTTTATTTATACTTTTGTTAAATATAACATAAAATTTTGTGGTATCCACTAGTGTAAATATTTTATTGATGATCGAATTAGTTCATTGAATTCATATAGGGTCAAGGAGTTTAGCTGTAAAAAATCATCAAAATCGGAGTTAAAATAACCGTTAAATCATGATTTTTCATTTACAACCGTCGAAAAGTTTTGTCCCGTTACGTGATCTCTGAATGTTTATTTTTTTCGATTTTTGGCATATATGATCTCAAAGTATAAACAAACAAATTTGACGGTTGGATCGTTGAAACTAGTTTTGTAGAATGCGTATGCCATCAAAACAATATATTCACTAACAATTAAGAGTTTATTTGTACTTTTGTTAAATATAACATAAAATTTTGTGGTATCCACTAGTGTAAATATTTTAAATTGATGATCTAATTAGTTCATTGTATTCATATAGGGTCTAGGAGTGTAGCTGTAAAAAATCATCAAAATCGGAGTTAAAATAACCGTTAAATCGTGATTTTTCATTCATAATGGTCGTAAAGTTTTATACCGTTACTTGATCTCTGAATGTTTATTTTTTCCGATTTTTGGGGTATATGATCTCAAAGTATAAACAAACAAGTTTGACGGTTGGATTGTTGAAACTAGTTTTCTAGAATGCGTATGCCATCAAAACAATATATTCACTAATAATTAAGAGTTTATTTATACTTTTGTTAAATATAACATATGATTTTGTGGTATCCACAAATGTAAATATTTTAAATTGACGATCGAATTAGTTCATTGTATTCATATAGGGTCAAGGAGTGTTGCTATAAATAATCATCAAAATCGGAGTTAAAATAACCGTTAAATCATGATTTTTCATTTATAACCATTGAAATTTTTTGTCCCGTTACTAGGTCTCTGAATGTTTGTTTTTTGCGATTTTTGGCGTATACGATCTTGAAGTATATACAAACAAGTCTGACGGTTGGATCGTTGAATGGTGCGTTTATATATATATATATATATTTATTTACTTATTAAGTAGCTTTAAATTTATTTATTTTGTACGTATAACAATTAAGAAATTGAATAGTATATACATTTATTAAGTAGCTTTAACATTATTTATATTTTAAATCGTAAAATAAAATAATTTTATTTTTTATTATTCATAGCAATTATTTTTATAAATATCGTGCTACGAATCAATTTTTTGTCTCTCAAAAGTTTGCGCGACCAACAATTCGTTGCACAAAACTCTAAAAATTTGGGTGGGTACTAAAAATGGGACGCGGGATTTAAAAATAAATAAATAAATTTAGACTTTGTGTGACCAATATTTTGTGTCGCTCAAAACTTTGCGCAACCAATATATATTTTAAATCGTCGCAAAAATTTGGTAGTCTGAAAAATGGGACGCGAGAATTTTTATATAATCTTTTTAGACTTTTGCGACCAAGATGTATTTTTGTCGCGCAAAATTTCAAAATTTAGTGGTACCAAAATGGGACACGGGATTTTATTTTTTGACTTTGAGCGACCAATATTCCAATATTTTTAAATCGCGCAAAATTTCAAAATTTGGGCGGTACCAAAATGGGACACGGATTTTTATTTTTTATTTACTTTGCGACCAATATTCTAGTATTCATTGTGCAAAACTTGTGCGACAAATATGTTTCGTCACAAAACATTGAGCGACCAATAATCCAATATTTTTCGTCGCGCAAAACTTTGCACAACCAACAATATTGTTCGTCGCGCAAAGTGATACGGTTTTTAAAATGAAAATAACTCCTCCACCATTTTCTCAATGTCTTTCTCTTACCTCTCCTCTCTCTTTCCCTCTCCCCAAATCCTACCATTTCTCTCACACTCACTCCTCTCACTTAATCTCTCATCATCTCTCTCTTCACTATCTCTCACTCTCACTCACTCTCTCATCTCTCTTTTCACTATCTCTCACTCTCACTCACTCTCTCATCTCTCTATCACTATCTTCTCTAATTCTCTCAAACTCACTTCTCTCTCTCATTCTCACTCACTCTCAATCTTGCCAAAAGGTATATTCTCTCCAAATTTTAAATTTTTTTCATTAATATGTGTTTTTGGAGTTAGTTTTAAGTTTGTGTGGGGAGGGATTGGAGTTTGGGTTGGATTTGTGGTATAACAATTTTAGGGGAGATTATCCCTTTTCTTTTTTTTTTTTTTTTTTGTAGGGAATCATCAAGACTTTGACGGCTAAAGTTGAGGATAGGAAGCTATCAAAACATATCCTCCGCCACTACCACCACAATACACTTGTATTAGGATTTTATTATTGTACTTTGTTAATTTATGTGTACATTTTGAATATTATATATATATTTATTGGATAATTTGATCACTATTTTTCATATGTAATTTTATTTTGAATATGTCAATTTAAATTAAAGTAATTAAAAAATATCATTCAATTAAATTAAATTTTAAAAGTAAAAATTTGAAATAAATTAATATAATTAAATTAATATCAGTTTAAATTAAAGTAACGAAAAGAATCATACAATTAAATTAAATTTAAAAAGTAAAAATTCGAAATAATTAATATAATTAAATTAATATTAAAGAAATAATAAAACAAAAAGTCAAAAACCAAAATATTTTGTCGTGCAAATATTTGCGCGACATTAGTATTAAATCGCGAGAACTCTAAAAATTTGGCGGTACAAAAAATGGGACGCGGAATTTTTTTATAAATTTTTCGTCTTGCAAAACTTTGCCAACCAATGTTTTAAATCGTCGCAAAACTTTGAGCAACCAATATTTTTTGTCGCGCAAAAGTAAACGCTTTGCGACCAATATGTTCGTTGCGTAAAGTCACTTTGCGCGACCAATATGTTTCGTCGCGCAAAGTCTTTCTTCCCGATCTTTGCACGACGGATTCTCGCGATGAAGTTTTTATCGCGCTGAAATTTGTGCAACTACAATGTATTTTGCGCGACGAAATTCTCTTAAATCGCTCAAAGTGTAAAATGTAGTAGTGTGGACTGCGGAGGGCCTATCTTCAAATCTTTATCAGCAGCTGCTATCATGTTTTTCATAATTTAAAATCCAGAAAGAAAAAGAAGTTAAGTATGATAATTTTAAGGTAGGGTCCATCATGCATATATGATGCATGAGGACATGAATGATGGGGTCGCTTTTTTTCTTGACCAGAGATTCGATCGATGGGATAGGGGAGGAGGAAAGCGAGAACTAGAGAAGAGAATGAAGAAAGAGATGGTGGCTATTACTGGTTCATGAAGCTGCACGTAAATAGTTTAACCTACGATATTTAAACTCTAAATATAAAAACAAACAAATGATAATAAATAATAAAAAAACAAAGATGACAGCTGCTGATAGAGATTTGAAGATAGGCCTTCTGCAGTCCACTCACGTAGCATTCGCAAGGGATTATATGAGATTTGCTTGGCCCTTCTCAACTAGGCTACTGTGATGTCTCAAGTCTCAACTAGCATTCCTAGGCTTCCGGAAGAAAGATCTGATCGGCCTTGATCTGTCACACAACGACGCCCTTGTCATCAGCATTCAAATCGCTTAGGTCATGGTCGATTGAATCCATTCAGACGAGGACAACACAGCCAATATCCTACAATTGGCAATCATTCAACAGATAGGCTTAGCGACAAAGATCAATAAATTAACCAGGTCGCTAACTAGCTTCAATGGTGCAATAACGGTTATTGTGGGCACGATAGATCTCGACATCTACTCCCCACCTATAATTAGCTCGCAAACATTCGTGGTCATCGATGAAGTCTCACCCTACAATGGCATTCTGGACATACCATGGATTGGCAAGATCAAAGTCATCACCTCCGACATGCATCAGGAAATTCGCTACCCAATCACTAGGGGCGGTGTTGGCCAGATCAACAGCGATCATGCAATGGCGAGGAAATACTCAGCTTTAGGGCAGAGGATCAGGCAGATTTGAAGGGAGTAGAACAAGCGGAGGAAAGCAGATCTTGTTCTGACGGCCGAGTACACCAAAAAGGAAAGGGAGATTTTGGAAAAACACAAAGGAGAGAGAAATTTTGTAAAAGAAGCTAAAATGGACAAAATTGCACTTATTTATTTTTGGATTTCCTAAGGAATCCTTTACATTTGCATGTCTTTGATTTGAAAGTTGAGAGGTTTTTCTGTCTATTTTGAAAAAGGTTTTGCTTTTTCCAAAAGTGAAATTTGTTTTTTGGCTAAAACCTAAATTTACTTTTATTTTGCTTCTGGTTCCCTTCAGCCGTTAGCCTTACAACATCATGTTATATCTACAACTTTAATATTATAATTGCTATAAAATTACTCCAATGTCATTAGAACATTTTATTGTCACTTATTGAGTTAATTTGAAATATTTACTATGAATTTAGTTTTGGTTTCGATTGAAATATTTTCTCTATGGTATGCAAATGTAAAAAATTCCTTAGGAAATCCAAAAATAAATAAGGGCAATTTTGTCCATTTTAGCTTCTTTTACAAAATTTCTCTCTCTTTTGTGTTTTTCCAAAGTCTCCCTAAATAAACCTAGAGACTAATTTATGTGGAATTATTATTATACGTCAAAAATGCCATGGGAAATAATTGGGAAAAAAAAGGAGCAGCATATTTTGAGAAATGTTCTATTTATTATTATTATTATTTTAGATGATGAAAGTTGCACAAAACGCTACTACGTTCAAATTTGGTGTAATGGTATGGACCGTTAAATTCTTTACGGATCAAAACTAGCATAAATATCCTATGAGGTATGGAATAAAAAAACTGATTTATTTTGGGGAGACTTTGAAAAAACATAAAGGAGAGAGAGATTTTGTAAAAGAAGCTAAAATGGACAAAATTGCCCTTATTTATTTTTGGATTTCCTAAGGAATCCTTTACATTTGCATGTCTTTGATTTGAAAGTTGAGAGGTTTTTTTGTCTTTTTTGAAATTTTTTTTGCTTTTTCCAAAAGTGAAATTTTTTTTTTGGCTAAAACCTATATTTACTGTTTATTTATTTATTTATTTTTCCTCCAAACACTAACAGCAATTTCCCAAACGTTAGCAACAAATTATAGAAATATAAATGTACCAACAATATTTAAAGCAACTGGAATTGTATAGACAACATGAAAGCTTTAAACTGCATCTATCCATAACAAATCATAATTTTCAATTTGAATATCCAATACAAATACAAAAGTTTCAGTACAAAAGTTATAAGGTATTAAAGCAATAACAGTATGGGAAGAAAACAACTTTAACATACAAATGCTTTAGATTGTTATAAAAAAAAAATATAGTTTTCCTTTTCCGTAAAGCCAAATACAAAACCTTTATATTATAATATCATATAAACAAATTAGAAAGCTTTTAAGGTACAATAAAATTGAAGAAAACAAAATAACAGGTAAGTAAAAGCAAAATAAATAATAAGTAAGAAGGTGAGTTTGGTAAAGAACGTCAAAGACGTTGTCCTAAAGCCTCTATAGCCTCCCTACGTGTAGTTATTGACGGTGTACAGACTCAAAGATACGACCCCTTGTACACAAACTCAAAATCTGCTATGAGTACGTTCATAGACGAATATAGGTATCCAAGTCACAGAACCATTGCTAAAATGATAATATAAAGTAGAGAATATTATAAAAGTAGAAAATGAGAGAATTAGTTTGTGGTGGTGATTGTGGTATGTGATATTCTGATGGTGTATTGTGGTTGCTTTAAATATGAAGGAGGAGTGGCCTTTTATAGGCATCTAAGAACATGAAACCTTCACCAACCAGAAAATTAAGACATTCAATATAAAAATAAAACCTGAATATTAAATACTTACAACCCCCACAATAAATAAAAACTGTTAAATTTTTAAAACCTTTTTTAAAATTCCAACATTAACAACTTGAACAAGGCTGCTTTTGTTTTCTCAAGTGCTAAACGTGGACTATGGTCCTTTTCATGCCTTAAAAATTTGTAGGAAACCACGCTTCAATTGTTGTTAACTATTTATTTTTTAAATTAACTCCCAAAAATTGATTGGAATTAGCATGAAATCTGTTTCTCATTCATGGCCGTATGTCTTATTGGTCCATCATACATTTGTGCTTCTCCTTTTTCTTTTCGGGCCATCATACATTTGAGTTTTGAACTTAAAAACTTCTTCCCCGTCATTAAGAAACTGAGAGGTACTGCGTACCATTTTTATTTCTTAAGAACTAAATTATAAACTTTAAAGATTACAAAGAAGAAGGAAACATCCAAACTTAGAATATATGCATATACACACCAAAAGAGGTAAAATGGATTTAGGGCTTATTTCGTGAAATTCGCAAGCACTTAACATACAATCAAAAGAGTGATGCTTTTTTTCAGGGGTAAACTTCAATAAGAGACCTGAGGCCCAATGTATGTGTAATCTTATAGTGAGAGAATCCAGCAGTCAGAAAGAGCTTTTCCCACTCTGCTTCACTACGCTCTTTGCCACTGACGTCGACCATCATCAACATATCCCACATGAGCTGAGTTTCAATTGATTTCTTATCCATCTCCTTATCATCTGCAGACACATTTATGTCCAGGATGATAACCTTTCCTCCTTCATTTTTGCTCAGAATTGCCTCTCTACTCTTCTTTAATATCTTCACGCTTTCCTCATCACTCCAATCATGCAGAATCCACTGATCATTGATGCCATGCATTAATTAATGGTTAATTACTTTAAAGTAAGACTTGAATTTATACTCACAACCACATCAGTCCACAGAATTAGTGTATGGTACCTGCTTAATATACTTTGTACATGCGCCGATTGATATGTCATTGTTAATAATTCATTTATGAATAGTAAGGTTTATTAAGATTTCAGAGGGACGGACCCACGGACCACTAGAAACATCGATATTCCCCCCAAATTAAGCACCAACATAGTCCAAGCTGGTGTGGGGTTTATATAAAAGGGCAATGTTATACATTTTGTCTAAGTTTCCAATGTGTTACTTTACATTCTTCAACAAGATTGTCTTTTTTTTTTTGAGTTTTATTATTAAACTCCCTTAAAAATTCCTTAAATACACAACTCGAGTTGAAAGCCAAGCAAAACAAGGACAAGTTCAGAAAATTCTGCAAAGGCAAGGGTGAGATGTGTTTACTAACAACAAGGTAATAATTAATTAGGAAATTAAGGAATAATAAAAATGAGAGAAATAATTGAGTTTTATATAAACAACTCGAGTTGAAAGCCAAGCAAAACAAGGACAAGTTTAGAAAATTCTGCAAAGGCAAGGGTGAGATGTGTTTACTGACAACAAGGTAATAATTAATTAGGAAATTAAGGAATAATAAAAATCAGAGAAATAATTGAGTTTTATAATTACCTTGAGGAAAATTGCATTTGCTGGGGGTATCTTCTCAAACATGTCTCCTCCAACAAAATCCAAATTGTGAGTCCCTTGCAAGTTTGCAACAACATGTGGTTGGTCAAAGACAGTGGAATTAATGTTGGAGAAGGCCTTGGCAATGGCCTTGGCCATGGTTCCTGTGCCACCTCCAACATCAACCAAGGAATTCAAACCCTCAAAAACTCCTTCACACTCTTCAACTACTGCCCTTACATGTCCATTAATAACATGCCAAGTGGATTTGAATAAAAAAATGTATGTTTTGAAATTATTTTCTCTTTTAAAAAAAAATTTAAAACGTTAAACTATTTTTTTTATAAAACATTTCTTCATTTAGATCCACTTGACATTTTCTCATTCGCTATGTATGCACCACATATGTGTCATGTCAGCAATTTAACAAAAAAAATTTAACAAAATCTCACAGCGGAATCAAATTGATGTGTGGGGTGTAACATAAGGACCAAAATGTCAGAAAAAAATATAAAGGTCCAAAGGTGATAATTTCGCAAACCTCAAATACCATTTGTGATAAAATCCAAAATATTTAAAATATTGTTTAATCCACATGACATCCACGTCAGCAATCTAACTGAAAATTTTGACGGAGCGTGACGGCGGGACCAAATTGATGTGTGATGTGTAACATAAGGGACCAATATTGTCAAATAAAACTATAAAGGACCAAAGGTGATAATTTGACAAACCTTAAGGCCCATTTGTGATACAAAGTCTTAAGTAAATAATACTGGAAGGGGCCGTACGTATATATATGCTAATATGATATGCATGTGCAGAAGGTTATTGTAGATTGAACTTTGAAGTGGGAGGGAGAAATTGACAAAGTGAAGTTTCATCTAATATTATGTATATGTAGGGCCAGTTTGGCATTTACTGTGCTGTGAAAATAATTGCTGTCAGATTTGTTGTGAGAGAAATCAAGCTGTGAGAGAAAGCAGTTTGACATTTGGTAAATTTTTTGTTAAAAATGTTGTTGGTACGGATTCCCTAATTAAAAAATGATTGCCGCATAATCATTAAACTCAGCGCTTCTTTGAAATTGATTCTTGCATAATCAGAAAATGAAAGCAACTTATTAGCTGCTTTCTCTAATAGCTTTCTCTCACAGCAATTTTTAATAATAAGTGATTTTCTCATAGTTTACCAAACGGGTTGGGTTTTCCAAATTTTTTTAAAAATTACTTATCACCCCAAATAAGCAATACCAAATAGGCACGTAATATTATATATAATATGTTTTTCTCCTTCAATAATAATTATATTCTCTCCTTACCCAGAGAAGAAAAACTCTTCTCTTTCTCGGTTCTCTCCTCTATCCATCTTCTTTTTCAAATTTGGAAGCACGAAGAACCTCAAATATTCAGAGATATTAATCTAAGTTCTCTTCTAACCCTTTTCATTCATTTTAAATATATATATCATCACTTTTTGATCAAAGTAAGCAAAACACCCAACTCCCGTTGCAGCCAAAAAAGAACCAAACTCCATGCCACCACACCAAGAACGTTTATGAAGCATCAAATTATAGAAATTTCTAGAAATTGAGAAACCAAAAGAATTCTTAAAATTGATCCAAAGCTAATAGTTAACAGTTTGTTGGCTTAATGACAGAGATAGTGGAGAAATACTCAAAACAGTTTGTTGGATGAAGGACAGGCAGTGGGGTAGGCTAAAGTTTGAGTTTCTACTCCAAAATTAATTGACAATAAACGAAGTAGCCTAACTCTTTATAAACCCATGTAAGGTCCCTTAAATTTTCGATATGGGACAAATACTGAACATTTTTAACATAACTATCATTCAAAATGGTTTCATCTAACAGCTAATCAAGTGGGTTATAGTTTGTGTCAAAAAGTCTCTTAATTCTGACCATATATACAAGTTTATTTTGGCTTATGTGCGTGATTTTTAAATATACCCAAGTTGATTTCTTTACATATTATTCTTATTGTGTACATTAGCAGACCCATGAATTTCTTAAGGGAGGTGCAATTTTGAAAGGCTAAAAGCTTTATATATAAAAATTGACAATCAAATATCCTTATAATTTAGACAATACCAATATCATTCATAAGTCAGAGAAAAAGAATAGCATTACAAATAAACTACAATTGTTGTAGAAGAAAAAGAAAGCCTTGTTATTAAAAGCCCTAGATTTAAAAGCCCTTGTTAAAGCCTTTTGTCTTTTTATATGCAGGACCCTAGATAGAAATAGGTTAATGCCCACAAAATGGGCTTTTCGTCGAACACCTAGACTGCATGTTCTAGGCTAAGCAAATGTGCAATATGCAGCACCTACAATGACTTTTCTTGTGATGGGAGATGCAGTTGCACCTCCTTGCGCCTTAATAGGTTCGTCATTGATTGTGTATCTAGTAACTATAATCTGAATGCCTCTAAATTCTAAGTACATACGTGACTGTACTGTTTCATGCCAAATCTAATATTGCTTGCATGCATCACTGTATTTAACAGTAATATTCTTACGGGTCGCTGTTGCACCACTAATAATTGATATGGAAGATCATAATTAAAAGACTCCAATGTTAATTGCAGGGGACCAAAAGGAGGGCCAAGCGAATCTCATCTAATCCCTTGTGAATGCTACGTGAGTGGACTGCGGAGGGCCTATGTTCAAATCTCTATCAGCAGTTGTCATCTGTGTTTTATCATAATTTGAAATCCAGAAAGAAAAAGAAGAAGAAGTTAAGTATGATAATTGTAAGGTAGGGTCCATCATGCATATGACATGAATGATGGGGTTGCTTTTTCTTGACTAGAGATTTGATTGATGGGATGGGATGGGGGAAGGCAGGCAGAAATGGAGAAGAGAATGACGAAATAGATGGTGGTTCCAAATCAAGTATACATTGCATATTATAATAATTACAAAAGCTAGCATGGAAATTAAGCAGCGATATGTTGGAAAGTGTTCACTTGATTTAATCATGTGATTGTAGGGTAAAGTTTTCTATTAACTTGAAAACCATTTGTGATTAACAAATTAACTTTTTTTTGTGTATGAGCATGCCATTGCTAGCGGTTAAAACCTTAGCAGACTTCTAAAAAATAATTAACCTGCGCCCCAAGTTACTGATTCTAAACAAGCAATTGTGAATTGAGGTGAGGAATATCTCCCAAGTAAGTTTTTTTTCTTGCCTCAGACTACTGAGGACTTCACAACTTATTTACAATACAAAATTGGTAGTTCTATTCAGAATAAATAAAAAGAAAGCAAAAGTTGTTTAAGCAAAATTGCCTATTACAAAACTTAAAAGAGAAATGTCAAGTCCAAAAAAGACAACAGAACGTTGGACTTCGATTTCTACTTGGTTCTGCCTTTTGGAGTTTGGGCTGGATTGAATGTGTTTATGCTGGATTGAGCGTCAGCACCTTCAACTGATAAGTTTCAGCTATAAATCGATAACAAAGTCTAAATTTAGCAGAGCTTTAATCTGCTTCAAGTCCTAGAAGGCTTGCTGATGGAAGCAACATCATGTTTATTTTTCAACAAGAAAACCCAAGTGAGTCAGGTACAATCATCAATAAATGTGACGAACCAACGAAATCCGTTTGAAGTAATGCAAGTTGGACCCCACACATCAGAATGCATTAAATTAAAAGGCTTTCCAACTTTACTGTCAATCAAAGGAAACACAGTGTGATGGGTTTTGGCCAAAATACATGTCTCACACTTAAGACTGGACTTATCACGAAATAAATATGGAAACATACGCTTAAGGTAGCCAAATGATGGGTGTCCCAATTGACGATGCCCTAACCACATTTGTTGTTTGTTTTTGATATTGCAACTTTGAACAATATTTATGACAAGATCACGAACTAGTGCAGAAGGCAATGTCAAATAATATAACCCTATTATTCGTTTAATATGCCCAATAGTCTCGTGAGTCTTGAGATCCTGAAAAGAGTAATGAATAGGATAGAAAGTAGTAGAAGCATTAAGTGTATGAAGTAATCGACCAACAGATAACAAATTACAATGGATAGTGGGAACTAGTAAATACGAGACAAGGACAGAGTAGGAGTGAGAGAGATTGTGCCATTGCCAGTAATTGGAGAAGGCAAGCCATTAACACTAGTTATGTATGGGTCACGGGTGTTATTAGGCAACTCATCAAAAAATTTAGCATCATAAGTCATATGATTAGAGGCACCACTGTCAATTATCCAAGTATTGGAGCCAGTACTTGGAATAGAGTCAGAAACTCACAAATTTGTAGAAATAGCAACAACAACACCAACAATGGAGTTATCACCCATCATTGTAGCAAAAACTCAACAGATCATGACTGAGTACACAACAAAACACAGCAGAGGCACAAATAAGACAGATACACAAAGACAGACATGAACACAGTAGAGGCATGAACATGGCAGAGTACACATCGGAAAATAGCAGAAACACAAATACGACAGATGCATGAAAACAGGAATGGCACAAACACAGTAGAGGAACGAACACTACAACACAATACACAATCCCAACTACAAAGGTAGAGAAAAATATGGGGCTAGAATGTGGGCACAACACAGAGGTTACTAGAAAGTCGGCTCTGATGCCAAGTCAAACAATATGGGGTAGAATATTTTTTGATATATTTTCATTCTCCAAAGGTAGGTATTTATAATACAATTGTGTAAACCTTAGTACGGTTATACAAGCAAACAAATAAACTCCTAATTACACAAGTTTTGTACAAAAGAGAAATAAATAAAATCCTAATAGAATAGAAAATAAATCTCCTAATAGAATTAGGATCTCTCCAATAGCCTGCACATTAGCTGCATCCTTCCTGTTGTGATTCCACATAAACTTATACCCTGTGCACTGTGAACTCAAATTGAATTAAGTGACAATCGAAAATAGCATTTTTAAAATCCTCCATTAGAGCGGTTCCGATAATGAAAGTGAACCCAAGGTGGGGAAAAAAACAAAAGCTATTTCGGTGGTGAGCCAGCCGGGGTAGGTGGGTCCCACGAACTCGGGTGGCGAAGCGACCGGCCAGGAGTCCAAAGCGAGGGCTGTTGGCCCATCGCCTGATGCTGCTTCTGATGCGCTCTGATCCCACGATTTATTTTTCTGTTGCCACGTGGCGTCGTCTGGGCTCTCAATCTTTTTTCCTCCAATCCAACGGCAACCAATTTTTTTGCAATAAAATACTGGAAAAAATTCAGAATTTTTTTAAAAAAATACCCATAATTAATGAATTTTTTTCTATAAATACCAGCCTTTTTTTAAATAAATTTATCTAAAATTTGAAATTGAAAAGTTTATCCGATTATGAGATATGAATAGTATTGACACGTAGGAACCCGAAAATCTTCTCCGAAAATATTATCAAAATTAATTATTGTGGTAAAAAAAGTTGTGAAAAAAATAAAAAAATGAATAGTAATTGCCCTTTGTCATGGCAACGGGTGGAAACAGAAAATACTATTTGCAAGGGCAACTACTATTCACGTGAATAGTGGCTGCCCTAGCTCCCCCCTTGCCATGGCTAAGGGCAAATGGGTGGAGTTGCTCTTAGAGCATTGCATTGAATGCGATCCCCACTCTTTTCGTGATACTCCATAATCTCATTAAAATCTCCACAGCAAAGTCAAGGACCATAATCCACCCTACTTAATTCTGCATAAGTTCCCATGAATGATGACGCTAGGTATGATCAAGGTGACCATAAAAGCCAGTCACTCTAAGAGTCCAAGAATTTGGGAAAGTAGCTCTAACATCTATAGACTTTGACGGCTGTGCATCTTGAGTGATATTTCGATGTGGGATTGTGAGGATTGGCTGAGGAGGCACCACGTGTCTTTGTGAGAAATTACTCTTAAGCTCAGTCTTTAGCTGTGATCAACAGGTTAGGTTGCCGAAGGCTTGTAACTTGCCGATGGTACTTTGTGGGACGTAATAGATCATCAAGTTTGTGGGTCCCTTGTTCCATGTTCCATTCATTGATTGGATAGTCGGATATGGCATAAACAATTGGTTTTCTTGGAAACATGTGTTTTTGCTTGTAGATGTTTGTTGTTTGTTACCCACTGTTTATTCTATTAACAACTTTCACAAGGCTTTTGTTTTCTCAAATGCCAAAACGTGGACTATGGTCCTTTTCATGCCTTGAAAATTCGTAGGAAACCACGCTTCAATTGTTGTTAACTATTTATTTTTTAAATTAATAACTCCCAAAAATTGATTGGAATTAGCATGAAATCTGTTTCTCATTCATGCCCGTATGTCTTATTGGTCCATCATACATTTGGATCCTTTTTCTTTCTGGGGCATCAAATTATTATTTTTTTAAACTTTACTAATGAGGTGATGAGTTTTGAACTTAATACTTCTTCCACATCATTAAGAAACACTATTAGACTGAGAGGTACTGCGTACCGTTTTTATTTCTTAAGAACTAAATTATAAACTTTAAGGATTACAAAGAAGAAGGAAACATCCAAACTTAGATAATATAGGCATATACACACCAAAAGAGACAAAATAGATTTAGGGCTTATTTCATGAAATTCGAAAGAACTTAACATACAATTAAAAGAGTGATGCATTTTTTCAGGGGTAAACTTCAATAAGAGACCTGAGGCCCAATGTATGTGTAATCTTATAGTGAGAGAATCCAGCAGTCAGAAAGAGCTTTTCCCACTCTGCTTCACTACGCTCTTTGCCACTGACGTCGACCATCATCAACATATCCCACATGAGCTGAGTTTCAATTGATTTCTTATCCATCGCCTTATCATCTGCAGACACATTTATGTCCAGGATGATAACCTTTCCTCCTTCATTTTTGCTCAGAATTGCTTCTCTACTCTTCTTTAATATCTTCACGCTTTCCTCATCACTCCAATCATGCAGAATCCACTGATCATTGATGCCATGCATTAATTAATGGTTAATTACTTTAAAGTAAGACTTGAATTTATACTCACAACCTCATCAGTCCATAGAATTAGTGTATGGTACCTGCTTAATATACTTTGTACATGCACCGATTGACATGTCATTGTTACTAATTCATTTATGAATAGTAAGGTTTGTTAAGATTTCATTGAGGGACGGACTCACGGACCAGTAGAAACATCGATATTACCCCCAAATTAACCACCAACATAGTCTAAGCTGGTGTGGGGTTTATATAAAAGGGCATATCTTATACATTTTGTCTAAGTTTCCAATGTGTTACTTTACATTCTTCAACAAGATTGTCTTTTCGTTTTGAGTTGTATTATTAAACTCCATAAAAATTCCTTAAATACACAACTCGAATTGAAAGCCAAGCAAAACAAGGACAAGTTTGGAAAATTCTGCAAAGGCAAGGGTGAGGCGTGCGATGAAATGAGCCTTCGAAGGGTGGACATTGAGGCCGGAAATGAAATTGGAAAGGGATATGGGTTGGCCATGGTTGTGAATCACATCTGGGATGCCTAATTGAACTGCACACTTTAATGACATGGAGTTTATGAACTGGAAGATATGATTCCAAACATGAGCTTGAGCTTGAAGAAGCTCATGGCTAGTAGCACTAACTTTATCATTATTCAAACTCATTTATCTAAGTGTGTATGTTTATATGTGTAGCTCAAAAACACCGATGGCTCTTATTTTAAGTCTTATATAGTCGTTGCCGACCCGACACAATCCACATCCCAATTATTTAAGTAAATAATACTAGAAGGGGCCGTACGTATATGCTAATATGCTATATATGCAGTGTAGAAGGAAGTTGCTATACATGCTATATATGCATGTGTAGAAGGATGCTATATATAATATGTTTTCTTCCTTCAATAATAATTATATTCTCTCCTCTATCCATCTTCTTTCTCAAATTTGGAAGCACGAAGAACTCTAAATATAAAAACAAACAAATGATAATGAATAATAGAAAAACACATATGGCAGATGCTGATAGAGGCTTGACACTACTACGTTTCACCATTTGCGATGAAAGATTGCGCGGCGAAGACTAATTAAATCGCGCATAAGCGATCTGTGCGACGAAGAAACTATTGGTCGCGCAATCCACTGAAAATTTGCGCCACCAAAACTTTTCGTCGCACAAAATGTATATGCGCGACAAAATAATTTTAAATCGCGCAAAGCAGTTAAAAAAGCGAGGATTTTTTGGCGCGAAACATTCTTGCGACGAAACATCGTCGCTAAAGCCAACATTCGCGATGGAACATTTCTTCGTCGGCGCCAAAAATGTGATACCAGTGGTCCGTATTTAAGCGCGATGGGAAGATGTTTGCGTCGCGTGAAGAGCGAGGATATTTTATTTTGGCGCCAAAATGACCTGGTTGGGATTTTTTTGCGCGATGTAAGTACTCTTCGTCGCGTAAAGTTCCACGTTCTGTGACGAAAATTATTTTTGGTGCGCGGAATTTTGTTTTTGCGCGACGAAAGGTTGCGCGACGAGAAATACCGCGTCGCGCAAAAGTTAGATGTCGGCGAGTGTTTGCGAGACGAAAAAGCGGTTTGCACGGACGGACGATTTGGTTTTTTGCGGCGGAAGTTTGCGCGACGAATGTGTTTGTTCGTCGCGCAAAGTCCTTCTTCTTCATATTAGAATTCTGCCATTGCAGAGGCAGAATGCAAAAACAAAGCATTCTGCCTCTGCCTCTCTCTCAACCTCTCTGCCGCTGCTGGGATTTCAATACATTGATTGGGTAAGTATTTTTCGTCATTAGTTTAAAAGTATTAATTAAAGTTCGTACTAAGGTTTTTTAATTTGTTTTCGTTAGGGATATTTGTAATTAGCGATTGGTGGAGAACGATTGAGAAGGTATTTTATTCGTTTTATATATTAATAATGTTAATTTGTTATGTTTAAAATGTTCTTGTGAAGTTATATTTATATTATGTTGTTAAATTGTGTGTAACGTAGTACAATCTGTTGTGATGTACGAAGTTAATTGAAATTAACTTCGTGCTTTTATTTTTATGTTTAGTAACACTTAGTTTCCCTGTTCGAGATTAGTTGGATTTCGTGCATGGATGCGTAATGCATGACTGCGGTCCAATTAATTCTTGAATTGTCCCATTATTTGGATAGTTTGGTAATGCATAGTGTTGTCACGTAATCTATGGCTACAGGATTAGGTTTCGATTGTGGATATTTCGTTGTCATCTCGATGTACGTTCTTCGGGTGGTACGTAGGTATTTATACCTATGGCCACCTCAAGAACTATGGCGAATCTTGTGGCGAGTCATCCACGTCGAAATCTAATCTCATGTAGTCGTAGGTTACGTGGCAGGAGTATGCATTCCCGAATGGGATAGGACCCTTACCGGAGGCATAAGGTGACATTATAACTTCGTATGAAGTTGTTGTGATTGTTGTGTTGTGATTCTGGTTTCAGGAATTATGGGCGAGAAGGTGGATACTGAGAACCCGACAGATGCGAGCGAATACTTGGATGGAATCGAGGATTTTATTGAGTTTGCACGTAGACACAACCCGGGTACAACTAGAATCCGTTGTCCTTGTAGGAGGTGCAACAACACGTTATAGGAGACAATTGAAAATGTTGGATTTCATTTAGTAAGGAATGGAATGATTGAGACATATAGCATTTGGAACCTTCACGGGGAACAATTAGAGCATGCTTCGTCTTCAAATGCCACAAGAGTGGACAATGTTCAACCTATTGTGGATGCTAATGATCAAGTCATGGATATTATACAGGATGTTTTTCCATTTGCATCGACCAACATGAATCAAGAAGAGCAAGATGATGTGCCTACACCAATAGACAGTGCGGAGTTTGAACAATATGAGAAATTGTTAAAAAATGCCAACCAAGAGTTATACCCGGGGTGCGAGAGCTTTTCCGTTCTCACGGCCATTGTGGAGCTAATGCACGGAAAAATAAAGTATCGTATGTCGAACCTGTGTTTCGATTACTTTTTGGGGGTTTTCAAGAGAATGCTTCCGACGGACAATTGTTTGCCGAAAGACCATAAACAGGCGCAGAAGGTGTTGAATGGTGTTGGATTGGGTTATGAAAAAATCCATGCTTGCAAAAACAATTGCATGTTATTCTACAAAGAGCATGAATCGTTAGATACATGTCCTATATGCAATGAGTCGAGGTTCAAGATGACATCTCGAGAATAGGGCGACTAAGATCCCACAAAAAGTCATGCGTTATTTGCCCACTGAAACCTAGGTTGCGGCGATTGTATATGTCGGACGCATACTGCCACGGACATGAGATGACATAAGGAAAAGCGGGTGAGACGATGATGTGATGCGGCATCCTGCAGATGGGGAGGCATGGAAAGAGTTCGATCGAGCGTTCCTCGAGTTTGCTCACTGATCCCGAAATGTTAGATTGGGACTTGCCACTGTGGATTCAATCCGTATGGGGTTCTAAACCAACACCACAGCACTTGGCCGATTTTCGTATTCCCATATAATTTGCCGCCTTGGAAATGCATGAAAAAAGAATACATGATGATGACTGTTTTGATAACTGAGGATCCTGGGAGGTCAATCGATGTTTACTTAAGGGCTGGTTGATGAGTGAAGGATTTATGGACAAGCGGTGTTCGCACGTCGATAAATCAAGCGGGAAGATGTTCACTTTGCGGGTAGCTTGAGTTATGTGGATTGTGAATGATTTCCCAGCATATGCAATGGTTTCTGGGTGGAGCACAAAAGGTTATATGGCATGTCCTGTATGCAAGGAAGATGTAACTTCTGGTTGGCATGCTGGAAAAGTTTGTTACCTTGGTCATCGGAGATGGTTGCCATGGGACCATGAGTGGAGGGAAAAAGATAAAGAGTTCAACGGGAACACAGAGCGTCGCCTTAGACCCAGAGAATGGTCCGGTGATGAGATATTGGACCAGCTTAACCGGTTGGATTTTGCTCCATTCGGGAAAAGCAGTTAGTAAATATCGGACCTTCTACACATATGAACTGGGCGCACAAGCCTATGTTTTTTGAGCTTCCATATTGGTCGAAACTAAAATTGAGGCACAATCTAGATGTGATGCATGTTGAGAAAAATGTATTCGACACATTGGTGGGCACGATTCTAGATATCGAGGGGAAGACAAAGGACACGATCAAAGCTCGTCTTGATTTGGAAAGAATGGGCATACGAAGGGGTTTATGGATGAATAGGGACAATGATAAAGCTAGAAGGGATCTTGCATTCTTTTCTATGAAACCGAATGACAAGAAAGAGTTTCTAAAGTTTGTATCGTCAGTAAAGTTTCCCGATGGGTATTGCTTCTAATATACACGTTGTGTGAATGTTGTGAGGTAAATTCTGGACTTAAGAGCCATATGACTGCCATGTGTTTATGCGCCTACTTCTGTTGGTATTCGACACCTATTGCGGAAGATGTAGTGAAGCCAATCATTTTGTTGTCAGATTTTTTCCCAACTGACGGCAAAACTTTGCGAAAAAGCGGACATGTTTGATTGCGCCATGACATTGTCCAAGTCCTATGCAAGTTTGAGATGATATTTCCTCCAGACTTTCTTCACAAGTACGATGCACGTGATGGTTCACTTGCCGGAAGAGGCATTACTTGCTGGTCCTGTCAACTATTTGGATGTATCCAATAGAAAGGTATATAATCATTATCGTTTGTGTATGCATCATTATCACATGCTTGCTAATTTCAATCATATCGTTTTATTTTGGCAGGCTTCTCGGAGAGCTGAAAAAAGTGTACGCAAGGCGAAGCCCGAAGGATCAATCGTAGAGGCTTGGGTTCAATATGAGTCGCTTACTTTCTGCGGAATGTATTTAAAAGATGTGGAGACGGTTTTCAATCGTCCTCAGCGCAATCATGATGGAGGTATGAGAAATGAAAAACTTTCTGTTTTTGCCCAAAGCGCACGACCCTTTGGAGATCCTGGACGCGGAGAGTCGTTTTCTAGAAATGACATGGAGGTAGCGCATTGGTTCGTACTGAACAATTGTGATGAAATCATGGGATACTTATATGAGCATGAAGAGATGATGAAGCGAGAACATCCATCACATTTGGTTGCCCAGAAACACCGTGAATTGTTTCCACAATGGTTTTTGGATTCTGTAAGTTATCAGTGTTTGTTATTTGAGAAATATAAATTGTAGTTTTTAATTTTGTCAGACTAACATATGAATGGTTTTGTATAATATTAGGTGAATAAGTTGAAATCATCGAATTCCCCAACTTACAGTGATGAGTTATATAACTTGGCGTTCGGCCCGATTCGCGCTGAATTGTTCTCGGGTTGTAATGTCAACGGCGTCAAATTTTTGGCGAAGCACGAGATGACAAGTTGTGTCACAAAACAGCGGTGTCCATGTCCCGGTGGTGGCAAAAGTACTGACATTGATTTCTATGGCAAACTCACAACTGTCGTGCAATTGCTTTACAAAGATCGATACCAAGTGATCATGTTTAAGTGTCGATGGTTTGACACCAACCCAAATAGGCCGGGAAGTGTTAAAATCGATCATGGCTTACTATCTGTGAACATGAACAGAACTTGGTATGATGACGACCCTTATATTTTGGCAAACATGGCAACACAAATTGTGTATCTAGATGACCCTAAAGCCGGAAGCGGTTGGAACGTTGTTCAAAAGATGGATCACGAGGAACGTGTATGCTATAGCGAGAACTAGATCCAACTGACAACGCGTCAACAATGTGGTTGACCAGCGTTTGGAATCTTCAATGGAAAATGATGCGGAAACACTTCGAGATACTAATGTTATACAAGAGCCATTTCAAATACAAGGAGTGTCTTCAATCGAAATACCGATTCAGATCAATTACAATTGACCTCGGTGATCTTCTGCGATATGATGTTGCAGTGGCCCGAGCAACGACGATGATGTAGTTATAGAGGGCGGAGGAGGAGGAGGAGGAAGAGGATTGGGAGACGAAAGTGATGATAGCAACGATAACGAAAGTTATTATAGTTGGATGATGAATGATTAATTTTTTTTGTAATTTTATTATGTTAGTGGACATATTTTGTGTAATGCAAATGTTTTCATATATGTACTTGTTATATCCAAACATTATATATGTGCAGAAATGAAACATTATTAAAATAAATGTAGTTATAAACCATTGGTAAATAAATATATCCAAGTAATTTGTATCATAAAGTTTAAATTTATTTTGACAAAAAACTTTTAACAAATGAAAACCATATAACCGAAAAAATGAATACAAAGAAAATAAGATTATCAACAATCCTTCCATTCTCAAATCAAAAGAAAAGAAAATAAATCATACTTTCATACAATTAATTATATGTAATGATGAATAATTCAGATTAATAATATGTGAATGAAAATAACCTTGCGCGAGAATGCATAATTGTCGCACAGATTTTCTTGTGACGGAAGCGTACGTCGCGCATACTCTATTATTCTTGCGACAAATATTTTCGTCCAAGCGCCTTTTGCGCGACGACCAAGACACCCCGTCGCACAAACATATACACATATATATATTTCTGATATATACACACGTATATAGTTGACATTGACGATCGAAGTAGTTCACTTGTATTTACATAGGGTTAAACAGTATAGCTGTAAAAAATCATCAAAATCAGAGTCAAAATAACCGTTAAATCATGACTTTTCGGTTATAACCGTCGAAACGTTTTGTCCCGTTACTTTGATCTACGAATGTTTTTTTTTTCTCATTTTCGACGTATACGATCTCGAAGTATAAACAAACATATTTGACGGCTAGATTACTGAAACTAGTTTTCTAGAATGCGTATTCCATAAAAACACAATATCAAAAAAAATGAATAATTTCTTTATACATTCATTCAGTCTAACATAAGATTATGTGATGTCCTGTACTGTAAATATCTCAAACTGAAGATCGAATTTCATTTCTGTATTCATATAGGGTAAAGAACCGCAGCGGTAAAAAATGTTCAAGATCGGAGTTAAAATCACCATTGAATCGGGAAAATTTATTTAGAACCGTCGAAAAGTTTTGTCCCGTTACTCAATCTCTAAATGTTCATTCATTATGATTTTTGACGTATACGATCTTGAACTATGAAAAAAGAAGATTGCCGGTTGGATCATTGAAACTAGTTCAGGAGTTCGGGTTTAGGGCTTAGGGTACAGGTTTTAGGGTTTAGGGTACAAGGGTATGGTTTTGCGCGACGAAATAACAACTTATGCGTCGCGCAAAATATCAGCGACGAAATATCAACTTATTCGTCGCGCAAAACCCTGAACAAACTTCGCTGCCCTTCTCGCGCCAACACTTAATGAAATTTTGTTTGGCAAAAGGCGATTCGCGAAGAACATGAGTCCCTTCGTCGCGCAAAATCATTTAAAATTCGCTGCTTTTCTCCGCTCCAACACTTAGTAAAATTTGTTTGGCAAAAGCCAGATTGCGCGACGAACATGAGTCCCTTAAATCGCGCAAAATCATTTACAAAATTCGCTGCTCTTTTCCGCTCCAACACTTAGTGAAATTTGTTTGGAAAAGCAGATTAGCGACGAACATGAGTCCCTTCGTCGCGCAAAATCATTTACAAAATTCGCTGCTCTTTTCCGCTCCAACACTTAGTGAAATTGTTTGGCAAAAGCGGTTAGCGACGAACAAGAGTTTCTTCGTCGCGCAAACTTAACAATTACAGCCCTTTCTATCAACACTTGGCGAAATTTTGTTTGGCAAGCGCTAGAATCGCGACCAAGTAACTCGTGTTAAATCGCGCAATATCGTGGAATTTATCTTCCCGCCTAAAATCAAATCCCAAAATTTTGGTTGGACAACTTTCTTGCGACGACACTAGATTTTTCGGCAAAGTTTATATTTCAGAACTTTGCGCGAAATCATTTTCCCGCGCAAAGGTCATATTTTTAATAATGCGCGACAAAATTGCATTTTTCGTCGCGCAAAAGTATTTTAATGAATTTTGCGCGACGGATTTATATCTTAAATCGCGCAAAGTCGAATAAGTTTTCTGAAAATCGCGATCTTCTCCTTCTTCCCCGAGTTTTTCAAACGGAACCCTAAACCTCCATTTCGCTCCGCCGTGACCTCAGCCCCTACTCCGCCCCAATTCAGACCCTGCCGCCACCACCGTTGAACCTCGAGCTTCTCCGCTATCGCCTTCCATCCTGCCGCCGTCATTTCCTCCGTTTAGGCGGCGCGCCGTTGTTCTCTCTCCTCCGTGCACCAAATCCGGCAATTGAGGTATCCTTTCTGGGCTATTTTTCATGCTCTAGCTGATGGTTGTGTAGGATTTGATTGATTGTGTGCATAGGGTAGTGAATTTGAAACCCTAGGTTTCGGCCGGTTTTGAAATTGAAATTTGGCCACTTCCGTCCGTTTTTGGGGTAGGTCCGAGAACAAAAGTGTCTCCAATTGATGTTTTCAACCTAGGGTAGGAACCTTGACCCTTAATTTTAGGATTTCCCGGTGATTGTTATCGCTTAGGGCACCCACCTTGCCGGCGCGTGTGGTGGCGCGTGGGGTACTGTGGCATAGGGCATTTTGTCCCGAGTGCAAACATTTCGTTGTCACGAGCGCGTAGGTGTGCTCGGATTGGAATTTGGTTATCGTTTGAGTCGAGCGGTTCGAACCTATTGTGCGATTTTAGGGTTTGATATGTTCGGACCGTTGGATCGAGCTGAAACTCACGTATGTGGTACCATGTATTTATAGGATCGTTTAGGATTTGACGGATCGTGGATCGGAGTCCCGGATACTCCGAAATCGCAAACCCTAGGTCAAACTATGATTTTAATTAGTTAGTTCAATTTTTTAATGACATTGTATGTGCTACATTGGATTAATGAAATTGTGCAGATGTCAGACTTGATTAGACGTCGTAGGGCGGTGGCGGCTACACCGAAGTTCGGGCCCGGCTCGGCCGCATCATTGCCTTGCTCCCAGCGATGGAAGCGGGACCACGTGCTAGCTGGTCCTGGGGATCCCGTGCGGCTGCATCATCATCTTCTTGGTGGTGCAGCCTCTTAGCGCTAGGCGGCGACACCGCCCGCTACCACCAAACACCACATCGTTGGTATCGGTGCCTCGGGCACCTAAGTAATATCCTTCCACTTGCATTTTTTTGTTTTTAACATTTTTTTAATTGAGAATTTTATGGTTCAATTTAATTGTATATGTAACAATATTGTCATATCCCTTTGCAGCCAAGAGGAACACCCGAGGGCCGTGTCGGCAGCTGAAGACGGCGAAGGTCACACGGGTGATGACGATCGTGTCGGCCGGATATGATGAGCGCCATCGGGCTGCACCCGGCGGACTTGCATAGCTCCTTGGCCCACGACATTGGCCACGTCATTCGGACCCATTGCCCGATGCAATGGAAGTCTTGGAAGGTCATCCCTGACGAGATCAAGATGCAAGTTCGCGGCCAGTTGTCGGTATGTTTCCTATCTTTTGATTATTTTTCTTTCAAACTTTATATATTTTTATTACTTAATGTATGTAATCAATTTACTTAATGTACAAGCAGTGGAAGAGCGACTTGCATCACCATTTTCAGGCGTTTGATGATCCGCATAAGTCGCTCTTGGGAGGAATTGCGAAGGAGCTTGAGAGGCGGGAGGATAGTTGGGCGTGGCTCTGCGCTCATTTTCAGCGCCCGATTATGTGGTATTTTTTTAATAATATTTGTTTAATGTTTATTTTATTTTTTATATCTCATTATTATTTTATTTATTTATAGTTCAATTATTACGTTTTATTTTTTGTATAACAGAACAAAGCCCAAGTGAATAAGGACAATAGGAAGAAGAAGACTCTTCTTCACCATTAAACTCCAGGCCCTTCTCATATAGGATGGATGCAGCGTCGGGTAAGAATAATATAATTTATATTTAATTTTTAATACGTCATTATTATTAATTTGTTTTGTTCATACTAATATTTTCCTTCTCTTGTTTAATTAAAAGTCGAAATTCAGATCGACGTCTTTGGTAGCGTTTATGTTCGACACTGGGAATGAGTTGGTGAGTCCTTCATGTAAGTATTATGTATTTTTAATTCTTATGTTACACTTTCAATTTATATGCATTTTTGAATTTATATTTTATGTAATGTTAAGCAGCAGCGATGGTGGAAGGAGCGCTTGGTTCTTCAAGAGTCCGCCTCCCAACTTCCTCCAGGAGACTCGATCAGTCTGTGGATCCTCCGCATGATGCTGGATTTCAGATTTTGGCGTGAGCGTTGGATAAGACTCGGAGGAGGCGGGAGCAGGGGATGGGAATGCCGTGCAGAGGAACCTCGACCGCGGTCATCGTCACGAGCAAGCAGTCAAGTATTGTTTTGACATCGCAGGTTGCCGAGCTTGAGGTCGGATGTCGGTGATTCTGCGGTCCTCGCGCGATCGGATTCCAATCCGAATTTTGGTGTGTCGACCTCGAGCCCGTCCACCGAGCATCCCAGCACACCACGGCCCCTGCAGACGCCCATACCTCCGAGCCGCATGTGGCAGATGACCAAGTAGATTTTGGAACATTATTTGATTAGTTTTTTATTTTTGTAATTACTTTTACAATTTGTATACATTTCTTTTATTTTATATAATAGATGTTTTCTTTACGATTAATCTTTTTATTGTAATTTCATTTTAATAAAAAAAACAAACCAAATTTATTTTTTTACAAAATTAAAAATCAAATAATAATACATTTGTTTAAATAATATATATTGCTTTACTTGCGCGACGAAACGTAAATCGTCGCGCAAAAAATTTAAATAACACGATCGACAAATATATTTTAATCATCTTGCGACGAATAATTTTGTTGCGCAAAATGGGTATCGTGTGAATATGATTTCACCGCGCAAAGTTCATGCAGCTTTCGCGCGCGGAATAATCCGTCGCGCGATTTCTTGCGACGACCCTGTTTCGTCGCGCAAATATTGTGCGACGGACAATGAGGTCGTCCCGAAATATTTTCAGCGAAGTTGTTATCGTAGCGCAAACGCGCGGCGATTATCTTTATTCGTTGCGTAAATCCTTTCTTCACGAACTTTGCGCGACGGACTGTAATGCACGAAACCATCGCGCATAATGTATATGCGACTAAAATCATTTTTGCGCGGCGAAGCCCTTAAATCGCGCAAAGATAAAATGTAGTAGTGTGAAGACAGGCCCTCGCGATCCACTCACGAAGCATTCACAAGCGAGCCAAAAGATGTTTCGTCAGAAAAGAAAGTCATGCAAACATATAGTATAAAGCGTAGGAATTATAAAATTCAGACAAATTTGCACAATCATGTAATCGTTTTTTTGGTACAAAGTGGTTCTTAAAATATATATTCAGAATTAAACACGTCATCGTATCACTGTCATATAGATGAATGCAAGTAGCTAGTGCATGCCAAACACACTAAAAACATGCACAACTGGCATATGAGGCATGTGGGATCTTGTTACTCCCACATGCCAAACAGACTAAATCAATCAGTGTGTGGTGCTCTCTTATTACTCCCAGCACAACTTCAACATGCGATATTTATGAAAGATATTTGAAATTTCTCTTGCACAACTAGGAAAGCGCTATATTCAATGGCGGATCAGAAATTTTTATTGGGGTAGGCTAAATATTTTTTTTTTAGAGGAGATATATTATAAGCTTTTTTTCTCTTTAAACAAAAATGTAAATAAAATTTTATAAATCAAACAAAGTCACATGACAAGTAAATATAACACAAAGAAGTGCAAAATATAAATAAAAACTTAACAACAATTAAAATTGGAAATTGAATATATATGAAAATAAAAATAAAAAGAGAAAAACTTACCAAGATTGAAGAACCCATTGAAGATAGGTTGGTACAATTTTTTAGAGGAGGAGAGCTATTTCCTCTAGGCTCTCAAGGTCCAAATATGGTGTTTTGAGTGGCTAGAATAAATCTTTTGATGTTTACTTTCTGTGGGTGTAGTCCAATATCAGTACCATTAGAATAGCTCAAGTTGGTATAGAAACTAAGTGTGACTTCTGCTTCTAATCAATTTTCATATAGGTTTGGATTGATGTTTATTATTTCCTATATGCTTCAGGAGTGAGCTTATTTTAAATAGAGAACTAACTATTATTTACTTTACTTAGATTGGGCTATTATTAGTTTATTATATTTATTTAGTGCAGTAGACTAATATTTATTGGAGTAGGATTAAACTTATAAAATTTAAATCATATTTAATATTTAGAAATCGTCCCTAGGCTGGAGCCCACCCCATCGTAGGCATAAATCCACTCTTAACTATATCGGATGAATGATTTGCGAGCATGGAATTAATAATCGGAGCTATACATTAACACATCTACCACATGCTTATCTCAAGTTTGACAATGTAAGTTCTTTGCATCATTAACCCTTAATCAATTGTATATCGCTAAGCACAAAACATGTTAAAATTGATTATCACTTTATTAGACAATATTTGGTCGTTAAGCATTCGGTCATTGTCTAAATGTAATGTAATGACACGAGCAAAACCAAAGATTATTTGAGAAAATTGCTCTCAAGCGTATGTGAGAAAGGGATCTATTCCTAATCAAACATTGATTAGAAACATACGACATCATTTCAAGCAGGTTCCAAAAGAATTCACCTCTACCAGTCCATAGAAATTTGGCTCACTACTACAAAAATTGAAATAGACGATGAAATCCACCGTCGTCTATAAGGTTTTTAAACCGTCGTGAAATCGACCGCCATCTTTTGATACATAAAACAACAACGGCAAATAACCGACGTCGTTAAGAATACAACGTCATATCAAAAGACAAACCGCCATCTAATTACTATATAGACAACAAAAAAGGAAAACTTCAACATTCTTAGATGACGGTTTTAGAAACATAGAGATGTCTAAAGAGTGTTACATGTCAAGAACTATACACATGCCGACGTAAAAACAGTTACTCACGTCTCTATTTGAAAAAATACCGTCGTTTAAACGTCGAAACCGCCATGGTTAATATATACTACGTTTAGTAAATAAAAAAACTGACGTCTAAATTCTATAAAAACGCAAAAAAGGAAAACTTCGACAATCTTAGACGGTACGCTTACAGAAAAGAACAAACATCTAAAGGATATTACATGTCAAGAATTATATCATAACCGAAGTAAAATAAATTAACCACGACACAAAGGTAGAATCACCGCCGCTTATAACATCTTCCACCACATCTCCACCCAGGAACACACCGCCTTGTAAAATGTATTCCACATCGCAAAGCGTCAAGAACCGACGTTCAAAAGAAATATTAACGTCATAATATGTTAAAAGAACAAAGTTATTACCAATATACGACGGTGGATTCTTGTGAGAACCGAAGTCTAAATGAAAAAAAAAAAAGCCAAAAATTATGACTTGGACAACATTAGATGATGCTTTTTGGAAAACACTGACGTCTGAAGTCTTTAACATGGCACCATTTTATTATACATGGACTTAACATTCCCTAACCACGACCCAAGTGTTTAAACACGGTCGTTAAAACTTATTTTCACGGCGTGCAATGGAGGTAAACTGCCATGGATCGAAGTTTGAACTTCGGTTAATGTAAACTAACGATCATGGTTAATCTCATCAATACGTCCATAAAATCCAATTTATCGACATTGTTATTTTACTTACCACGTCGGTATGCTTATAGAAATAGACGTGGTTGGCCTTTTAAAAGGCACATTTAAAACCCCCATTGACGTGTGTATTCAATGAGGCATCAATTGTTTTCGTTTAACCAATGTTCAGAAGAGCTCTTAAGACAGTTAATGGAGCTGTGTTGCCTTTATTGTGCCCTTTAGATGATGGTAATTATTTATTGGTAGAAATAGTGTTTCCTAAAATTAACTAATGTCATACAATTAATGTCATAGAATTAATGGAACAGAGCTATTAATTAATGTCATACAATTAACTGCATAACTAATGTCATGCATTACAACAATCAATCAATTCATATATCTTCACATCCATCTCTAAAATTTCACTCCCAAACTCACCCCCTAGGTCATCAAATGTGTCAACATTGGGTATCCCTCTAGTAAATGGCTCACACTCAATTTAAATATCACCTAGCATATCATCACCAATAACATCATTATATTCTCTATTAGGCCTTGATAACACTACCGACCAACCACGATGCATTGGGTTGTCAACAAAACATACTTGTTTGACTTGAGAAGCCATAACAACTTGGTCATTCCTATGTCCAATTTCACTCAGATCTACAGGGGTAAATCCAAGTTCGTTAACTATAAGGCCTGAAGTGTTATCTATCCAATCACACCTGAAGACTGGGATTCTAAACTTTTGGTAGTCAAGGTCCCATATTAGAGACAATATGGTTTTTACCCTTGACACTAGTAACTTGCATTGTATGTGCAAGTAAATAAACTCTACTATTTTGGATAGTTCACACATCATCTTATGCCTTGGTGTTAAATTTAATACAATTAATAAGATAGCTCATATATGATGGCACTGCCATGCATGGACCAACTACTAGCCATTTCAAATTTTTTGAGACGCCATTATTGTCTTCCCTATTAAGTTCACTTTGAATTTGCAAATTAATCATATCTTAATTCAATCTAACATAGGAAAAAGAAAATTAAAAGTCGAATATGTTATTCAATAGCATACACCATTAAATGAAAGTGCTATTGTGCTTATCTTGCAGCCACTTTGTTCTCTTTCTAAATTTTGGATAAGTGGTCTTGATGTGGATTATATGTTTCCTACATGACACTAAAAAATTAAGCATTACGGTCCCTTGTATATAAGATAAACATAAGGAATAATATAAAATGGTCACTTAAAGAATAAAACTCATACTCGATATAAGGTAGGACTTTCCTCCGTATTCTCCATGACATATAGATGTGTCTGGTTCAACAGATTCTGATCAACTAAGCTCACTATGCAACCTGATAATGGCTTTGAAACTCCCATCATTTGGCTTGATGACACTCTAACTATACTAACATCAAATAAATGCTCGGTGCAAAACTCTATAGCTTTTTCAGCTATATACCTCTGAACAATGCAACCTTCGAGAAATACGGTTCTGAACATACCCTTTTACCACTTTCATATATCTTTGAAAGGAGACATCCATCTAAAATAAACTGGCCAACATAGACGAACTTCTCGACACGTGGCGCGTTGCTGGTACCAAAACGTCAAGCTCAACTTCCTCTTCCCACCCTTCTTCCGTCGTAGCCACCATAGCCGCTGGAATAGCTCGAAATCCGGCCGGTTTTTGCACTAAATTTCCATCGTCATTTCCAACAATTCTTGCAACCAAAGTTGTCTATCCAGGTATGCTTTCTTATCCTCTCAATGTGATCTAGTTGATGGTTGGGTTGATTAGGATCGATTTTTGAGTTTTGAAACTTGATTTACAATCCAAAGTTTTGGCAAGTTTTTGGATCGAGTTTCCGGCAAGTTCCGGCCACTTTTTGGTCGTGGCCCAAGAATAAAAGTTGCTCCACTAGCTGTAACAATCGAGTCCTAAATAAAAGTTGCTAATTACACTATGACAATCGATTATTAGGTTTAAAGTTGACTTTTTGACCGAAAAAGAATTTGGGAATTCCGATTGTACCATTACGTAGAGGATGGCGAGATGAGTTCATGGACATGTGGTAGGCTCGAATCAGAGTTGTAACAAGAGAGATAAGATCAAAATACCCTCAGTGGCATAATCGTAAATATTTCAAAAAGGATTTGATAAAAATCTGTTTCTCTCTCGAGCAGAACCTCCTCCCCTTCGCTGGACAGCTGGTGGCTTCTCAAAGCCATCGCCGCCACCGTCCATGACCGGCCTCGAGACCAATTTTGTTCGAACCGCCATCTCTCCCTCTTCCTTTCCGACCAGCCCGCCTGGAAGCATCAGTTCCCGGAAAGAGCTCGAAATCGCGGTTTTGACAAAACTTCCGTCCACCATCATTTTGGCGAGTAAGGTATGCCTTCTCACCTATTTTACGAGCTCTAGCTGATGGTTGGGTAGGATTTGTCAATTTCTAGCCTAAGAGATTCGGTTCGGCTAATTTTGGGATCTCAATTCGGCCATGTTTGGTTAGTTTTTAGGGTAGGTCCAAAAATAAAAGTTGTTCCAAATAGGGTGTTTTACCTAGGGTAGGAAGTTGGGTTTCCAATTTTGGAGATTTTCGGTTGCCGAAATTTGATCAAGCCATACACGCGTTGCGGTGCGTATGGCGCCGCGTGGGCCACTTGTTGGCCCTTCTTTGAGTCCTAAAATCATCCTCATGTTATCCTAAGCATGATGGTATGCTCGGATATGAATTCGGATATCGTTTGATCATCGATTAGATATTGCATATTGTGCATTATTCGGGTTCGATAGGTTTGAACCGTTGGATCATTGTGAATTTAAAATATGTCAATCTAGACATTACACTGTAAGTACCATCCTGTGATTCTAAGGTCTCACATGGCATAGGATTTTCCGGCGTTGAGACAGACCCCATACGTGGCGTTGGATGTTCTGGCGTTGGATTTTGATGTGTTTGCACCCCATCGTGGCTTTGGATATTCCGGCGTATGGAGAGATTATGTGATATGAGATGAGAGGTCACACGTGGCGTTGGATTTTCCGACGTGTTGAGACCCCATACGTGGCGTTGGATGTTCTGGCGTATGCGGAGATTATGTGATTATTAGGGAGATAAATTAAAGATTATGTTTGGTGAGTTGTGACTTAAAGTAAAGGGTTTTAAGGTGAGAACTACGTGTGGCTTGATCCCTCGGGGAGGGTACGTAGGCAGCCTAGGGTAATGCCTAGGTGCAGTGGTGGGTTAAACCTGACCTTGTAGTTGGTCCTCAAATTCGGAGATGTGATTGTGTTAGGAGGTTAAAACCTCGTATGTTGAAATTAGGAAAGTTAGATGATGTAAATTTGCATCCGGCTTTCATAATTATCGTTACCGTTATCGTTATTGTTATCGTTATCGTTATTGTTATCATTATCGTTATTGTTTTGGTTTTGGTTTTGGTTTTGGTTTTGGTTTTTGTTTTCCTTTTCATTATCCTTTTTGTTATCGTTATCGTTATTGTTTTAGTTTTCATTATCGTTATCGTTATCATTTTCGTTTTCCTTTTCGTTTTCCTTTTCGTTTTCGTTTTCCTTTTCCTTTTCCTTTTCCTTTTCGTTATCATTTTCGTTTTTGTTTTCGTGTTCTTGTTCGCCTTCGTCTTCTCTTGGCTTCAGCTTGGGCTTGAGATTCTTAGACTTGTTCATTTCGTTTTGTTTTGGCTTGACCGGCGAGATTCTTGGACTTGTGCTTCGTGAGTACTATGCATAGGTATGAATGTCTGATTTATAGTTCGGAAAGTGTTGTTTGGCAACATACGCTTTGGATAGGGTATGGTTGCGGGAAAAAAACTAATAAAAAGAAAGGAACTTATAAAGTGTTCAATGGTTTCCTTGTCGAACTTTATGTTGATAATTGAATCTAAATTTAAGCGTTGGCATTACTTTGAATAATCATATATTATCTGAATCTTCATTATTGATTTAAGAACTATGTGTACGTTGATCCCTCACAAAGGGGTATGTAGGTAGCCTGGGGTTTAACCTAGGTGCAACTGCTAAACAAATTGTGTGAGCTGTGCTTGTATTGTTCTAAGTGTGGAAATGAATTTTGGAAGAAGAAAGGTCTTCTCTTATTACTGTTACGTTAAGTGTTGCGGGTGTATGGATTTACAAATGAGTTCAAAAGCTAGAACATTTTAGAAAATGTTTGGTTGTGTGTAACGTACTTTGTGCATGCTGAAGTTTGGAGATTATTAAAAATCATTTTTTGACATGTTAATTTTTTTGATAAAGTCTGTATTTCGGAGGAGACTCGGCCGAAATTTCGGAGAAAGTCTCGTCCTTCCTTTCCTTGATTTGGAAAAAAGGCTATAATGTTAGTACGTGGGCCCGACTTCGTTTAATGTCAGAAATACCACAGGATCCATCACGGATTCGAGGAATTCGGGCGGGTCATGTCAGAAGTTATATAGCCAAGGGGGTTCTTTTAAATTCTCCTTGTCATTTGTGAATGGAAGGATAAACTGCCTCATTAAGGTAAACTTGAAATCCTTCCATTTTTTGGCGGCAGAAGATAGCACCATCTTCTTGCCCCTTTGCGCAACAACATAAGCCATTTCAATAGCTTCCCAAATCTGCTCCTTCATGGCAATTGAGTCCCTTTCTTGTCCACAAGAAGGACTCTAGTGTGTGCCAAAACACCAATGTAAGATTGCATCTCAACAGCAACCTTGCCATGTGGTCTGCCCCTTTTATTGTACTCAACTACGGGCTTAATCTTCTTGATTTTCTTCTTCACAACACGGCTCATTATGTTGATACCACGAGTCAATTTTGGCTCCTCATCAAATTTCGCTGAGCTAGGGTCTTTCTCTGAGATTGAAGTAAATCTCATCTTCTTCGCGAGATTGCTTTAAACTGATTTGGCTTCATTCATTTGAGCCTTTGAAACTGCAAGGTCCTTACTTGAACTTTTGAAACTTGAGCCTCCTTAATTTGAGATTTCGAAAACATGTTTAGCGAGAAATAAAACTAGCAAGTAAAAAAATGACTGTTAATTAAAAAGAATGACATAATATTATACAGAAGACATTGGTAGAAAACCACAACCATGGTGCGAAAGCCACCGTCGTCGTATCTGAAAAATAAAACGACATCAACAAGAAAAAACCGTCGTCTAATTAAGAGTGATACCAAAAAAAATCCACTCAAATCTCTCTCTGTTTTGTATTACTCATAATAAGACGATGATTTTATCTTGTTCACATTGTATTAAATAGCACACCACGATGATGATTAACTAACGTCGTGCTATTTGCAATAGCACCGATTTAATTACCGTTGTGGTGTGTTAATTAAAACGGCGTAAACAAGACAAAACCGTCGTCTTCACATGACGTGAGATTGAGGGACTAGTGAATTTATTCAAACCAATGAAAGATTTCGCCATTTTGAAAACGGAGTCTTGTTTCCAGACTATTTCTTTAAAAAAAAACTTTAAATGATTTTGAAAAAGGAAAGTGTGAGAAAAACCTTTGGCGTGCAAAGAAAGTTTTCTTCTGACGTAAACTTTGGAGATTTAGAGACGAAGACGAGGAAGATGATGAGATTTAGACACACTGCGTTTGGGAACTAAAAGGAAAGCTGAGAGGAAACTGAAATATTTTATCAGTTAGAGAGAAGCGTAAAATTTAGGCCAGGTGACAAAAAAGTATATATATTATCCCATAGTTCAATAACATGACGGTTTTGTTAAAAACCACCCTAGTATGTCGTTAAAAAGACGAAAAAGTAGTAGAAACCGACGTGATTAATAATAAAGCCAAACGACTTTTGGAATTCCAAAACCAACATGGTTATTTATAGTTTTACATGACAAAAGTTTACTTTTGCTGCCGTGATATTATAAGTCAATACATCGCTTGTTTATAGCGAACCAACGTGGTTGGTATTAAAGTCAACGACTTTTAGTTTTAGGGAATCGACGTGGTTATTTCAATTTACACGACAAGATTTTACCTCTTTCTGGCGCTATTTACGAAAAAAAACTACCATGGTTAGTGTGAATAACATCGCGCTCTTTACAAATAAACCCCTTAATGTAAAGATAAATTCGGGCTTTTCTTCACTTTTACTTTTCTATTAGGATTCCAACTCTAACTCAAGTTGCATACGCCCTTGGCTCTCTCTAAATCTTTGAAGGTATAGATTTGAGTGGGAGGCAATAATTTGGAAGTTGATGTGTTCGTGTCTCTCTCACCTCTCTGAAGGTCTAACATATTGATGACACAAGCATCATCAACTTTGAAAATATTTTCTTTTTCATGTTGGTGGTTCGATTGTGATGAGCAACATAGCTCCCACTGGTAAAGATTTCAAAACCGATGTGGTTCTTGACAGTTTTACATGACAAAATTAGTTTACTTTTGATGACGTGATATTAAAAGTTAATACATGGCTTTTTTATAGTAAACTGATGTGGTTGGTAAAAGGTCAACAACTATTCATATTACGTAACCGACGTGGTTATTTAGATTTACATGACAAAATGTTTACTTTCTCTGATGCGGTATATATGTTAATACGACGCTTTTTACATATAAACCGCCGTGGTTAATTTGAATAACACCTCTCTCTTTACGAATAAACCCATGGATGTAAATATAAATTGGGACTTTTCTTCATTTTTACTTTTCTATTAGGGTTCCAGCTCGAACTCAAGTTGCATAAGCCCTTGGCTCTCTCTAAATCTCTGAAGGTACGGATTTGAGTGGGAGGCAATAATTTGGAAGTTAATGTGTGTGTGTGTGTCTCTCTTGCCTCTCTGAAGGTCCAAAATATTGATGACACACACATCATATACTTCTAAAATATTGTCTTTCTCATGTTGGTGGTTCGATTGTGATGACGAACATAGCTCCCACTGGTAAGATTTCATATATCTTGAGTTTGCATTTCTTCAAAATTTAATTTAGTAAAAACGCCTAAAATTATAACGCAAAAGACAGTTTTCTATATAAACCGTCGTGGTTTTACTCCGTACTTGTCATTTTGTTGATCTACCGTTGTAGGCTACTAAAATCCGGAAGGGAAAAATTACTCAAATGGTCCTCAAACTTACACCCGATTTACATTTTGGTCCCTCAATTAAATTATTCGTTCAAATAGTCCAATAACTTTATATTAATCGCTCCATTGATCCTACCATTACCTTATGTTAATGTTGCCGTCAAATGTAAGGGTAAAACCATCCATAAACATGCTATGTTTCCCAAATAGGTGATACAGTGCTGATAAAGGGGTGGCACATTGGTCAAAAGTCTTTTTACCCCAAAATGTAGCATGTGCTGCTCACATGACTAAATTTAACAAAAAATGTAACGGTAGAACCAAAGCACCGATAAATAAAGAGTTGGTGGACCATTTGAACTAATAATTTAGTTTATGGACCAAAATGTAAATCGGATACAAATTTGAGGACAATTTGAGTAAATTACCCAATCCAGAAATTAAATCTAAAATAGCAATACAAATTTAAGACGACAATATTCAGAAAGAACAGTCTTATAAACAAATAGACGGCAGTATATTTCACTTAAGGACGTGAGAATAAAATTTTAACGACGCTATAACTAAAGAAACCGTCGTGGTTTTGAAAACAACCCGTTGCTATATTCTAAATAATTTCCCTAGTATGTGTTTAAAACGAGGCTAGGATAGTAGAAACTGGCGTGGTTCATTACGACACAATTTTTATTAAGCGCCACGGATTTTTTAATATTAGATGACGCAATTTATAGAAGGACCGTCGTGTTTAGTAAACGCGTTCTTTCACTTTCAGTTCCAAGTTGAAATAAAGTCGCATTCTTTTGGCCCTTGGTTGTCATCCTCACTTCAAGCTTTGGCTCTCTCTCACCTCTCTTGAGGCAATAATTTGGATGTTAACGATGTATGTGTTTTGGTGTATCTCAAAGACACCAAAACGCACACATCATTAACTTTCAAAAAATTGTCTTTCTCAAATTGTCTTTATGAAAAACTTGTCTTTCTCAAAACGCACACGTCGTCAGTTTGGATTTAGAGGCAAATAGTTTGGATTTTGATATGTATGTGTCTTTGTGTATCTCAAAGGACACAAAGATACATACGTCATCAACATGTAAAATATTGTATTTCTCACATTGGTGGTTCGATTATGATGAGGATCATAGCTTCCGTTGGTAAAATTTCATATCTCTTGGGATCTCATTTTAATTTCTCTATGACGTCGGTTTTCTATATAAACCATTGTGGTTTTTCTCAATTCTTGTCATTTTGTTGATATACCATTGTAGGCTACCAAAATACAAGGAAAAAAAATCTAAAAAAGCAATAAAAATTAAGACGACGGTTTTATAGATAAGGGCAGTCGTACAAAACGAATTAATCGATGGTAGTTTTCATTAAGCGTGGTAAATTAATATTATACGACGCTCATTGAAGAAAACTGACGTGGTTATTACTAACTTATACGGACCGTCGTTGTGTACTAATTTCATATTCTTGATGTGGTGAAAATATGGCGAGGATATTATTGAATTTAGACATCGTTATCTACTCTTCTGGCGTTGTGGTTCTCTACTACTCTATATGACAGTGGTGTTATAGATACCGTCGTAATACCTTCTCACATAATACGTCGATAAGTTTATCTTTACCGTACATGGCTTTAATATGGTGCTGTTTTGTAATATACCAATGTGGATTCCATTAAAATTATACGACGCTGATTGAGAACAATTGGTCATATTTATTTAGGAGTTAACATGTCGACTGTTTCGATAAACCGTTGTTACTTTCTACGTTGGTGGCTTCATACTTGCTGTCGTTGTTTTTGGGGTCAGAGTTTAAGTATAAAGAAAACCTATTTAATAAGACAACGCTATTTTATTTGGGTGCATCGTGTTTTAGAAATACCCAAGTGGGACTCGATTTTTTAGGTGTTTGTGTTACTTATCCATGACGGTTTTTTATTACTGTCGTCTTTCTAAACACAACAACGGCATTTTGTTTTGCCATTGTTGTTTTCTGGTCTTCTTTTTCCCTTTTTGTAGTAGTGACTAAGCATTGGCCAAATGCTTCTGAGCCCAGACAAGGCCATATAAGGGAACTGTGCAAACACTCCAAGACCTTGTTATTGATGGACCACGTAACCAAATCACACACAAACCCCTTGAGAATAAAACACAAACACCATGAAGAGAGTAAGCAAATGTAGGGGCTTTGTTTCTTACTGGCAGCCACAAATGGGCTGGGTTGCGTAAGGAGCAAACTGAAGAAAATATCCCTCGTATCTGAGTTCAAAGATCAGACCCCAAAATGCTTTGAAAGGATAGTAAAGCCTTAGGAAACACCTTGCTTACCTTCATCAACAGAAAATAATGGCTGCTACAGATAAATTCTTAGTGCTTACAGGTAGAATCCTAGCTTGGCATGAGAAGCACTGACATGGGAGCAAAGTTGCCATGAGTTTAGCACTAAAGAAAATTAAGTGTTCCTAGGGGAAAGATGGGGTATTAAGGTAGGAGAGAGAAGGGTTTTGCAGAGAGGTTTGGTTGAGAATGAAGGAAAGAGAGAAAATGGTGGTTTGAGTGCTTCTCCGGCAGCTTGACAGAGGTTCATCAAGTGTTAAAACAACTTGCCAAGAAGGAAAACTAAGGAGGAAGGAGATGAACTATGCACGAAAATTGATGATTTTGAAAGTAAGAGAGGAAGCTCGCTCTCTGGTTATAGATGATTTTCGTTGAGTAGAAGAGGCCCTATTTATAGCCGCTGGAAGTCATCTTTTTCCAAGAAACCCTAATGGCTTCCATCCCATTTTTCCAAGTCTTTCCCTTCCTTTCTCCCCTCATCCCTTCAATCATCCTATTTTGGTGAAATCTACTGCTTATTTGCATAAAATCAGGGATTTTGGGAGCTCAAGGTCCCTTTCCCGCAGTTGCCCTAGTGAAGAATTCCTATTTTCAGAAATGGGTATACATGCTGGTTCGAAGGGTGGCTCCTTACGCGCCAATATCTTTTGGTCCCTTGAATGTTTTGTTTGAAAACTTGTTCCTTTCTTCCTAGCAGCCCACGTGGTCTTCCAAGCTCCTCCATGGCTTTGTCTTTCAACCAAATGCTGAAACCTTTGCTGCTTCTTACTTCTAATTGTATGGGCTTTCTAAGATGGCAAGTCAACCTACCAAACAAATGGGCTAATCTCCTCAAGTTTTGGGCTATATTGGTTAATTTTAGTGGACCATTTTGGTTGGGCTTTTTGGTTGGGATATTTTCTCTCTTGTGCTTGCCCATATTTTTGGGCCTAAGAAATGAGCTTGAGTTCCGAGGCTCCCAAGCGACTCGGAACCTCCATTTCTAGGTCCATCAATGGGCCTCATGACAACTTATTACCATCCATACCACAACCCCCTCAAGCAAGTCCCGAGCATTTTAGTGGCTTGGCCCACTTAGACTTGTAGTGTGGTTGGGTGTGACATAACAATTTCCCGTTTGGCATGGCATGTTGCTTGACATGTTTTTTAATTATGATGCTTAACGGGATAATTAGCATGGATTTGTAGAACTAATGGATTTTTTGGGCCTCAACAGCAAACACACAAGAACACAAAGATTTATAGTGTTCGACCTTGTGCCTACATCTTCTTAGTGATTCACCCGAGAAATTTACTAGTATGTAAAAACAATTTTTGTTACAATCCAGAACCCCCTTAGCTCTCACAAGAACCCTAACTCTCTTTTCTTTCACCCTTGTACAAACCCTTTGATTCCCTTATGAACACCCAAGAATTCCCTCTTAAATTCTCTTGTTACTCTCTCTTCTAAATTCCATGACCTCTCTTTGGCTCGGCTAATTTAACACTTTTTATATATAATGCATAGGACATGGGTTAAAAGTTAACTAGAAATAGGAAACTAAAACCTTATTTAATTAGGTTACGGAACCTCAATAAAATAGGGAAGCCACGTCAAAACAGCCGAAAAAAAACACGTTCAACATGCAAACAAAATAAGGTCGAAGCGATCGATCGCTTGGAACACAGCATCGTCGCAACCCACTAGAAGAAACCAGTTGATCTCATGGCCATTGCGATCGATCGCCTCCTGCATAAACTTCCCTGCTGCTCCTCTCTTACTACCCCTGATTTCCTCTTCTTCCCGCATCTATGGTGAGCCAATCTTCAACAGTAGGGGTCAATGCTCGCATTAAAGACGTCCAGCCAATCTCGAGGTCATAGGCCACTATAGTCGTTGATTGAGTATTGGCCCAAGCAACACACTCATTAAAGCCATTAACTATCCCACACGACACATAATTGACATGATGAGCGGGATAACCGGTCTTAACAAACCTAGAAAAACCTTCTAGTATATGTTACCATAACTCGTACTTGTGATACTTAATCTCCAAACACAGAGATTGACAAACCTCTTATGTTGACAATCAAGAACAGAATCATGGGATGCACTTGAATAAGGATTGCATGAGGTTTAGGCTATAGTACTTGGAAAAACCTGGGACCTATCATTCCATACCCTAATAGACCTGTTGTTGAAGAATGGAGGAACTAAGGGGAGCCTCGTCTTCAACAGGCTTGCATCTCAAACCTCGTGCAGTCTAACTTTGGCAAACAACAGCCCGATCGATATACACAAGCATTTGAAGTCGATTACAGACAAAACTCTCCGTAATAAACCTCATGAAATGCCCCCTCGACCAGGTACAATTAATAAAAACTCATTAAAATAACATTAATAACTAGGCAAAAAATTAATTTGGGTCTATATGATTTACCACTTTTACCACTAAAGTCTGAATTGTTTCAATTTGATCATTATTACCCTTATGGCTTTGAATTTAAGCAATTCAAGAACAGTCTCCAATTTGTGTCAAACTCGAGTAACTACTGTTACTTGTCAAGGAGAATTTCGGTACATAAAAAAATGCTGGAAATAGAAGAAAGGGAGAGGCATTTCCCTCCCCATTCCCACCTTACCACCAAGTTGCCTAGCCACCCCTCTCACCACGACCACCACCAACCCTCCTCCTCCTCCTTCCTCACCACGACCACCAAAATAGATGTTGAAATTATAAAACCACACCACTCCTCCATTACACACCTCCTTCCCCTATGTTTAAATACCACATTTGTATTAAAATTATTGAACAACAACCATTGCAAAATATTACAACCTTCCATACATTACAGAATCCAAAATTTGCCATGATACAAACTTGGAATTTGCCAAACCCATGAAAATCCCACGAAACTAATATTTGTTGTACTGTGTTATGAACCAAGAACTGAGATTTATCGAAAATAAAATTCGCCAAGCACGTGAAATTTCCCCCAACAAATCAATAGAAATAGAAATTGGGTGGTTGATGTTTATAACTTTTTCTAAGAAAATTGCAGAACGAAAAAAAAATTAAGAAAAAAAGGAAAGTTTAGAGAGGGATTGATAAGGGAGAAGAAAATGGAGATGCGAAGGTTGTTGGGGGAGTGGGATCTAATAGTAAGTTCCCATTGAGCTTCTGGAAGGGTGGTTGTGGCTTCTACTTTGGGCTAGCGTTGGGGAAGGGACTGGGTGTGGTGAGTAGATATCGAAGAGGGGTGGGGCGCACTGGAGAACATCGCGAGGAGATACATGGTTTGGATGAGGGAATTGGGGGTTGGGTGTTACTGATTCTTGGAGGGCATGAGAGAGAGAGAGAGAGAGAGACGGTGGTAGATTTGTATTGGGTTGGGGACATAGGGTCGAATGTTGTGGTTGGCGTGTGGGCTGGCAGGGGTAGTGGTGCGGAGGGTTTCTCTCTCCCTTCTCTTTTTTAACTTTTCCTTTTCCTTTTTTATGTTTCTTGTTTTGGACCAAAATGCTCCTCAACAAGTAACCGCAGTTACTCTAATTTGACAAAAATTGGAGAACATCTTTGAATTGCACCACATGGGTAAAAATGATCAAATTGAAACCACAAGACTTTAGTAGTAAAAGTGATAAACCACATGGATCAAAAGTGAGGTTTTGCCTAATATGGAAAAGGAGTTTGAGAAATTAATCTGAGCAGTTGCCAAATGATGAAGAGAGAACTAGATAGATAGAAGAGGTCGTGTTGATTACTGGGTCTAAGCAAAGAGATTAAGGCCCCCTTAGATGATTCAAGCAATGGTGAGCCCAAAAGGAGTGGGAAAAAACAAAAATTTCGGTGAGCCCAAGACCGGGTGGGTTCCAAACTCAGTCGACAAGGCGCTTAGCCCGAGGTCAAAGCGAGGTATCTGACATCAGCTATGGTACCACAGCGGATTTATTTTCTGTTGCCGCGTGGCGTCGTCTGGCTCTCGATATGATTTTTCCTCCAATCCAATGGCAGCCCATTTTTGCAATAAAATCTGGAAAAAATTAGAATTTTTTTAAAAATACCACAAATTAATGAATTTTTTATAAATACCAGCCAATGCTTTTAAAATTTATCTGAAATTTGAAATTGAAAATTTTATCCGATTATGAGATATGAATAGTATTGACACGTAAGAACCCGAAAATATTATCCAAATTAATTATTGTCATGAGGTAAAAAAATTTGTGAAAAAAATTAAAAAATGAATAGTAATTTCCTTTGCGATGGCAATGAGTGGAAGCGGAAAATACTATTTGCAAGGGCAATTACTATTCACGTAAATAGTGGCTGCCCTAACTCCCCCTTATCATAGCTAAGGGCAAATGAGTGGAGTTGCTCTTAGGCGGTTCCACGAGGTCCCCCTGCCTCGAGTTGGGGAGTTTTTGGCAAAATTGGTTTCAGTTGAGCCCAAGCAAGGTGAGTGGGTCCCACACAACTCGGGTTGGGCCCAAGGCGGGATTCGCCAGAGGTCCAAAACTCGGTGGTCGCGTCACCGATTTGATTTTTTTTTGGTTGCCACGTGGCATCGTCTGGGCTCTACAGATCCGATTTTTCCTCCAATCCAACGCGTACCAATTTTTTTGCAATAAAATACTAGGATTTTTTTAAAAATACCAAAAATTAATGAATTTTTTTCTATAAACACCAGCCAATTTTTTTTTTTTTAATTTATTTGAAATTTGAAATTGAAAATTTTATCCGATTATGATATATGAATAGTATTGACACGTAGGAACCCGAAAATCTTATCCGAAAATATTATCCAAATTAATTATTGAGGTAAAAAAAGTTGTGAAAAAAATTAAAAAATGAATAGTAATTGCTCTTTGCCATGTGATTGGAAACGGAAAATACTATTTACAAGGGCGATTACTATTCACGTGAATAGTAGTTGCCCTTGCAAAAACCAATGTGTGTTTCCATCAGTTGCCTTTTGCCATATGCAAATACTATTCATTTTTTGTTTTTCACATATTTTTTGACCTAAACAATTAATTTGGATAATATTTTCGGATTAGATTTTTGGGTTCCTATGTGTCAATCTTTATTATAAAATTCATATCTCATAATTGGAAAAAATTTCGGATAAGATTTGAAAAAATAAAACTTGAAAGTGAAAAAAAATATTAAATAGAAAGTGAATAATAGTTGAAAGAGACGAAAATGTATGAGGATTTGGTGTTAAAAGTAAAGAGTATTGGTTAGTATTTATAGAAAAAAAATTCATTAATTTTTGGGTTTTTTAATAAAAATTTCTAATTTTTTTCATTATTTTATTGCACAAAAATTAGTTGTCGCGGATTGGAGGAAAAAATCTGATTTGAGAGTTTAAACGACGTACATGGTCTTGGCATGGGTAAACAGTGTAAAGAGTATAGAACCAAATTTCGTGACGATTAAACAGTAGCATTATTAGCAACAAAACATGATCAAGATGAGGCGTAGTGTAATAGAAAATAAAGGTAATTATACGACATATGGTCATAGTTCCTGAATCAATAATCCAACCCAGTATCTCGAGTATCATGGGCATGGAACTCCTTGCCAAAGTTACCTGGAGGCGGAGGTGTTGGAGTGCTTGAGACAACGGTCAAAGTCGGAGGAGGAGTAGCACTAAGATGGTCGTACCCAGAGTGATGTCGACCACCGATGTGGGAGCAACATGACCATATGAGCTTTGCGCCATTGACTTGTTCCTTTTAAACGCCCCGCTTCCTTCTCCCAACTGTACCCCATGCAATGCCCAAAGCAAGTGTCGATAATATGTCTCTTTTCACCACAAAGGATCACACTTCAATTTGTCTTTTTCTGCGAGAATTGCTGCGAGGAAGAATCAGAAGAGCTGACCTTGTAAGCGGAGAAACCAAGCAGTTGTTTTTGAAGCAAATACAACAAGGTTCCCAAATCTTGGTGCGAGATCCAAGCATAGTAATCTGTCGTTGAGCCTCTTGACGAACCATAAAAAATACATTTTCGATACTTGGAACTTTATCACTTCGTAGAATATCACTGCGGACCTTGTCATAAGTATCATCAAGGCCAGCCAAAAAATCATACACACGATCTGCCATAACAACAACTTGAAAAGTCTTCATATCATCATCACACTTCATCTAAAAAGGACATCTCTTGTCCAATTCAAGCCAGATTGCCTTAAGTTCAGCAAAATAGGTAGAGACATGACGACCCTCTTGCTTGAGACGGGTAGCCCTTTGCACCGCATGATTCATAGAGCCGGGATATGTCGAGCCATCATAAAACATCGATTCAGCACCCAAATTTCCTTAGCAGTAGGTAGAGTATGAAACATAATCAACAAACTGGGTTCCATAGTTTGCAGCATCCAAATTTTCACAACAACATCAGCAATTTTTCACTTCCCAAATTTCGGGTCTTTGGAATCAGGGGCATCAGTGTCGCCAGTCAGGTAACCTAATTTGCCTTGTGTAGTAGCATGGAGTTCAATCATCGAAGCCCATATCTCATTGTTGGATCCATTCAATTTGAATCCCATAGGTAGGTTAGTGGATGATTCGGTATGAACCGTCACAATAGGAGTAGAAGAAGAAGAGTCAGTGACATCCGACATGGTGATAGATAGCGGCGCGAAAAATTAGGTGATGACGATGACAGTAAGACATATACGACGGCACAGGCTTAGGTGTATAGGCCAGCTGCAACGGAAAATAGGTATTTTTAGGATTAGGGTTTTGATGTTGTAGAGATGGATCGGAACCCGCTCTGATACCAACTCAAAATAATTAGGGTTTAAAACTGATATCACTACTACAAAAAGTGAAAAAGACGACCAGAAAAACGACTGCTCAAATGAAAACCGTCGTTGTGTTTGAAAAGATGACGGTTTTATAAAACCGCTGTATTATTAACTTAAACAACTAAAAAATGAAGATTATAAAGAGTGTTCCGAAAAAAGGACACACCTAATTTAAAAACAGACGTCTTATTGAAAAAGGTTTTCCTCAGAGTACACTATGAGCCAAAAAACAACGGCAGAAGGTATGACTCTACCGACGTAGAAAGTAAAGACAATGGTGTAAATAAATAGCCGCCGTTTTTACTCCGTAAGAAACACGACCAAGTTTTCTTATTCTGCGTCGTATAATTTCAAAAGAATCCACGGCGGTAAATTACAAAACACCGTCGTATTAAATAAATGTAAGATAAATTTATCGACTTATTTCTTGTAGCATACTACGATGGTATCTTTAACTCTGACCACGTTGGTTTGTTCAATTAACGCCGTATAATAAAATTTACCACGTCATGAAGTTAAATTTACCATCGTATTTATTCACTTTAGACGTCAACCCGTATATATAAACCGTCATCTTAATAATATTATTTTTTTACTAATTTTTTGATATCCTACGACGGTAGACCAACTTAATGACAAGAATTGACAATAACCACGACGGTTTATATAGAAAACTGCCGACAGAATCAGATTTTTCTGAGATCCCAAGAGATACGTCGTGAAGTTAAAATTCCCGTAGTATTTATTCACTTTATACGTCTCACGTTATATCTAAACCGTCGTCTTAATAGTATTTTTTTTTCAATTTATTTATATTATTATGGTTTCCTACATCGGTAGATCATATTAATGACAAGAATTGAGAATAACCACAACAGTTTATAACAGAAAACCACCGACATAATCAGATTTTTCGAGATCCGAGAGTTACGAAATCTTACCAGATGGAACTCTATTCCTCTTCATAATCGGACCACATAAAGACAATATTTTAGACGTTGAGGATGTGTGTGTGTTTGTGTCTTTCAGATACACAAACGCACACACACATAAACATCCAAAAATTTACCTCTAAGATTTGTGAAGGCAGCCACAGATTTGCATTCTGATAGACAATTTTTTGGAAGTTGATGATGTGTGTGTGTTTGTGTCCTCAGATACACAAACGCACACGCACATCAATATCCAAATAATTGCCTCTAAAATTTGACGACGGCAGAAACATATTTGCATTCAGAGAGACAATTTTTTGGAACTTGATGATGTGTGTTTGTTTGTGTCCTCCAGATACACAAACGTACACACACATCAACATCCAAACAATCGCCTACACGTCAGTTATATTACACCTAACGACATTTAACAAGTAATCTATGTCAGTTCTTGAAACATGGAAGACGTATTAAATACCAAACAACGTCGGCTATTAAACTAAAGGCAACGAGGAGTAGACAAACAACGTCGGTTACCTATAAAAAAGCGACGTGGTAACTTATTATAATACTTCTTTTAAAGTAAACTTTTGACGTGTAGTGCCCAACTAACCACGTCGTTTTGGAATACAAAAAGTCAAAAGGCTTTTTTACTAACTACATTGGTTGATGTTATTTTAATGTCGTGGTAAGTACATACTAGGGCAGTTTTTATGATTACCGTTGTTGTCGTTATCTTTGGGACACTATATAAACTTCTTGGTCACCTGACCTAAACTTTTATGTTTTCTCTAAAATTTTCAGTTTTCTCTCAATTTCCCTCTCTTTTCCGAAAAGCTACGCTTCGATTCTCAGCTTTCTCTTTTACGTTCTTCTCATCTTCGTCTCCAAAATTTTATTCCAAAGAAAACTTTCTTTGCAAGCCAAAGGTATTTTATCACTCCGTTTTTTTTTCTTCACTTTCCCTTTCATTTGAAGTTTTTTTTTAAAGAACGAGTCACACTGATGTTTGAAACAAGACTAGAGTATGAAAAGGCCAAATCTTTTACTGTTCCCACTCACAGTTCATGTGAGGACGATGGGTTTTTATCGAATTTGACATTTTTTTTGATACACCATGATGGTAATTAAATTCTTGCTATTTCAATAGCACGACTGTTCATAATAACTGACGTGGTGTGTTAATAAATACGTCGTTTGAAAGAGAAAACCGTGGTACGATTTGAAACAAACGGGAGAGGAAAAATCAAGTGTTTTTATTTATGAACTAATAATACGACGACGGTTGTATTTAATTACTTTCGTCTTAAGTTAATGACCACGTCATATTAGCACATCCACGTTTTTATAGATTAGCACGACAGTTCTGCTTGTTTGCCGTCGTCAACATTCATTTTACGTCTGTATTTTACCTAACTGTTGTTATCTTTCTTGCAGTTTGTACTTCTCTCTAAACAGGTTTCGAAATCTCAAAGTAAGGAGGCTCAAGCGGCAAAAGGTCAAGGCAAGGACATTGCAGTTTCAAAGGCACAAATGGCTGAATCCAAATCTGTTCCAAGCAATCCTGCAAAGAAGATGAGATTTACTTCATCCTCCGAGAAAGACCCAAGCTCTGCGACATTTGATGAAGTGACGAAATCGACTCGCGGTATCAACACAATGAGCCGTGTTGTGAAGAGGAAAATCCATAAGATTAAGCCTGTGGTTGAGTACAATAAAAATGGCAGACCACATGGCAAAGCTGCTATTGAGATGTAGAGTTACATTGATGTTTTGGCATGCACCAGAGTCCCTCTTGTGGACAAGAAATGGACTGAATTGCCTAAGGACCTAAAGGAGCAGATTTGGGAAGCTGTTCAAATGGCTTATGTTGTTGGGGAAGGGGGCAAGAAGATGGTGTTGTCGTCTGCCTCCAAAAAATGGAAGGATTTTAAGTCTACCTTAACTAGGCAGTTTATCCTTCCATTCGCAAATGAGAGGGAGAAGTTAAAAGAGCCTCCTCAACTTTATAACTTCATAGAGAAATTGCAATGGGATGTCTTTGTAGCTTCAAGGTTATCCCCAGATTTTGAGGCTGTGCATTATGAGCGATCTCACAAAGAAGGGAGAAATGCGAGTACAACCATAGGTTGTCTCGAAAAGGGTACGTTGGTTTGGAGGATGAATTGGAAGAAACCATGCCCGGTGAAGAAATCGATTGATCTCTGCTATGGAAGAAGGCAAGAGAAGATAAACAGGGAAACATCCCTGATCCAAAGGTTGCAAAGAAGGCAAAATTAATCGTAAGTCTCACTGACTCTGTTCTAAACTTGTAAAACAGAGGTTTTATTTTTCATTCAAACGTCGATCTTTTTAGTAACCGTTGTTAGACATGAAACCCAACGACGGTTTTTAATTACCGCTTTTTAAAAAATATATAACGTCAGTATTTTTATAAAACAGACGTCTATATAAAATTACAACGATGGTTTTATGTTTATGTGTTAGGTTTTTTAAATTAAATTTTGAACTTTCTTCATATCCACACACACACACACACACTCTCTCTCCCTTTCTATTTCTCGGCAATTGGTTTGTACACTATGTCTGGATCAATGAATATTTTGGTTAAGTTTTTTTTTTTTTTTTATCTCTAATGTCAAATAAACGATGATTTTTTTAATGGACCGATGTGTTAACGTATACAACACGACGGTAGTTTTAATGGGCCGACGATTAAATTCTTTTCATGGCTGTTTTTAAATAAACCTCGCCTTAATCACTTTACCACATCCGTTAATATTTTTTTAATTTATTTATTTAATCAGTTTTACTATCTGTTCACTCACTAACGTTCTCTCTCTCACTCTTAGGATGATTTGAAAACAAGTCTCGAGGGCACTTTGACTGTCTCTGGCAGCAATGATGTTTTGACCTTAGCTTTGGGAACCCCTGAACATGGTGGGAAAGTCGAGGTGTTGAGCTGGGTTTCAACTCAATTCTTCAATTTGCCTAGACAACAAGAGTAAAATTTGCTGACAAATTGAAGGAAAGTGTTATGGTAGCAGTGAGAGAGGAAACCAAAAAGATGGAGGCCAGGGCAAAGTATGGAGGCAGTCACATCAGAAAGGGAAATTATGTTGTAACAATTCAATCAACTACCCAACTTTGATCCCAACTTGCTCAGTAAAATTCCAACTACACCAACTACACCAATTACTCCAATTCCTCCAATTCCTCAAGAGCAAAGCCCAAAAAATCCTATGTCTGACAAAGCAAGCTGCTCTAATGTGAGAGGCCTTGAATTGGATGAAGACAAACCCACGAATGATGCTGATGTTGATGATGATGCTGATGCTGCTGAAAACCGTCAAGATCAAACGGTAAAATCTTTGACATTTGCTTTTTCAGAATTTTAAATTTTAAATAGACGTCGGTGTTTATTTTAAAACCTGTCATCTAGTTTAACCTAGACGACCTTTCTATTGTGTAGCAACGTTAGAACGTTTACACAACGACTATTATGTATTTACCATCGTCTATAACCTTTACCCTATCAGTATGTTTTAGAAACCGTCGTTGATATTATATACCACGTCGGTTTTTTGATTTGTTGGAGTCGTTTATTTTACTTAATGTACAAAGTTTATTTATTTCTTGTCACATGACCTGTCAAAGCTTGACATGCCTGCTCTTACTGTTAGCCCTATGCCAATATGTGGAGACCAAGTTGAAGCCTGCTAACGAGGCCATTAGAATTCACATGCCAAAGGAAGTGTTTGGCACTAATCATGATACCTGGCTCTTGAGTGAAGACATTTTACAATTTGCTTCCGTGGTTGAGATTGGATCCACAGTGATTGCAGTATACATGAGGTAATTCTAGAAATCCAATTTTGTTTTTTTTACATTTCCTTTCTTTTAAATTAAAATCTCATTTAAAAGAATTTCATATGGTTAATTAGGTACTTATTTGACTATTTAAAAATGGCAAATATGGTAAACCTTATTGGCCTCGTGGACCCTGGACAAGTCGACTCTCAATGCGGAATGTTATCTCACCATTTGACTGGACCCTGGCCCAATTTTCCGGAAAGCGAGACGAATCCTGTGGAAACCAGATATCACCCGATATCGGGCCCACTCACTAGATTGTAACCTTCTTTTTCAAAAAGGAGTTGGGGTATGAGACTTTCTGCCGAAATTTCTGCAGAGTCTCCTGTAAATTGAACATTCCCCAAAATTTCCATCTGCATGAAACACATTTTTATCACCCAACCGGCAGCATGCACAATATAATTTCATGCAATTCCAAATAATCGGCCTCCAGCCTTCACATAACATAAATTAACTTCCCAAAAATCCAACATATGAGGTTTTAACCTCCTAACACAAACACAAGTAGTTTAAGGCCTTACCCTAATCATACAACAACCCAACCGGGTCTTGCCCCTAATTCAACCACAGCACACTAACACCACCCTCCCGTAGTCAAACGGTAGTATGAACAATTATCTAATCACATCTAAACTCGGTCTCATCCGAGTTTTAGGACCAAAGACAAAGTCAGCACCACTCAACAAAGCACCTAACTAAACCTAGTGCGGCTGTACCTAGGCGCTATCCCAGTGCTGCCTCGTGCCTTACTAAGGGATCAAGCCACACGTAGTTTTTTCTTTGAAACCCTTTTTCTTTAAGTCATAACTCACCAAAACCTCCCTATACGCCGGAATATCCAAAGTCACGTATGGGGTCTGTCAACACGCAGGCTACTCCAACGACACGTGTGACCTCAACACAATCACATCTCCCTTCATCGTCCGGGACGCCCGCCACGTGTAAGTGCAACACGCCGGCTACTCTAACGATCGTGTGACCTCAACATAATCACATATCTCCCCTCATCGCCAGGCGCACCTAGCCACGTGTAGGGTCTCAACACGCCGCTACTCCTACGACTCAGTGCAACCTCAAAACAATCACATATCTCTCCTCATACGTAGGGCGCACCCGCCACGAATGGGGTCAACACGCTGGCTACTCTACGACACTTGTGACCTCAACATAATCACATATCTCCCTTCATCGTCGGGATGCACCCGCCACGATGGGAGTCCGCATCAACACGCTAGCTACTCTTATGACGACGTGTGACCTCAACATAATCATATATCTCCCCTCATACGCCGGGATGCACCCGCCACGTGTGGTCATCAACTCGTCGGCTACTCCACGGCGGCGTGTGACCTCAACATAAGCACATACCTCCTTCATCGCCGGGACACACCCGCCACGTGTGGTCATCAACACGCCGACTACTCCTATGACGCGCGACCTCAAAACAATCACATATCTCCCCTCATACGTCAAGTCACACCCGCCACGTGTGTCTGTCAACACGCCGCTACTCATACGACATGTGCGACCTCAAAACAATCACATATCTCCCCTCATACATCGGGGCGCACCCGCCACGTCACGGGTCTGTCAACACGCCCGGCTCTTCAGAAATGGTGGCGGACGGACGACGACGAAGCGGCCGAAAATCGGCGAGAACCGCCTGAAAATCACCTTTCTTCGACTACCGGTGGAGTGGTGGCCGCTATCGGGAAGGGCGGGTCGTGGCGGGGTTGAGCCGATCCTTTTGGCACCGATCCCATCGCGTCCGTGGCGTGGCGGAGTTGCAAGGTAAGAAAGCGTGGTGTCGCGAGGAGGAGAGAGAGAGAGAGCAGCGGGGAGAGAGAGAGAGTGAGGGCATTTTTGACTTTTTATCAAAAATCCATTTTTCAAATAATTATGATTATGCCACTGAGTTTCATTCGATCGTAACTCTCTCGTTACAACTCCGATTCAAGCCCACTTCGTGTCTACGGACTCATCTCACTGTGCTCTACGCAACGGTACAGCCGAAATTCCCAAATTCCTTCTGGATAAGAAATGACCAAATTACCCCTATCCCGAGGGTAAATTTGTAATTCCACTCAAATTAATTAAAACATGGGATAAATTTGGAGTCGGGGTGTTACACCATTCAAAACATCTCTCAGAACGCCTGAAAAACGCAGATGGGGATCAATTTTACTTGCCTTATAATCCAGGGTTAGTCCCCTTCTATACTTGGTCCCTTGTAATATTTTTTTTTGTAGTATATTGAATATATATGGATCATTTTGTGTAGGGGTCATTGGGTGTTAATAATTGTGAGACCAGCTAATGAGACTGTCTATTACATGGATTCATTGCCAAACCACTCTGTTGACGAGGACATGAGAAATATAGTGAATACGTAAGTATATTAACGAAAAAGTAAGATTTTTTATTTATGCATTTGAATGATACGACGGATTTTTCAAATACCGACGTTGTAGTGAAAATACAACGATTTTATATTATAACCGATGTTTAAAATCATTTACAACATCAGTATTTTTTCGAAACCGTCGTCTTAATTGAAATATCACGTCGTTTGTGTTTTTCATTTTAGGACGTTTTAATTTTTTATGTTCAACTTTAAAATTTAAAAACAATTTTGGTTATACGTCGTTTTTCTTCATCACCGACGTTAGAATGATACACAACGACAGTTCTTATTTTCCGCCGTTTCAACTAAAATACGACGTCATTTGTTTTAACAAACCGTCGTCTTCACTTATTTACCACGACGGTTAATAGTTTTTAATGTTGATTTTTAGTTTTGTCATTAACACTTTTTGTTTTCTTGAAACAGTTCAATCAAAATGTATAACTCTCACACAGGCAAACAATCATCACGTAAATCACTCATATGGAAAAATCTACAAGGCACTCCTAGACAACCAACAAATGTAGAGTGTCGCAATTACGTGATGCGTTTCATGAGAGATATAATTCATGATCCAGGCCTAGCATTGAGAAGAAGTTAAAATTTATGATATAATTTCTTTGTTTTAATACCACGACGTTTTCCTTTAAAACCGTCATTTTAATATTTATAACACGTCGATTTTTGTTCTTTATTTGTAGTTTAACAAGAAAAAGGAAACAGTTGTGTATACTCAAGCACTTATTGATGAAGTCAGGCTGGAATAGGCAGAATTCGTGAACAAGCAATTACAGAACAATAAGTGATATAATTTATTATTAAAATATTTAGGTTTATTTTAATTTTTTATAATGTATATAAACATATTTTTGGTAATTAATTGAACATTCATCAAAAAAATCAAATGAAATATATTTTTGTTTCTAGTTTTTTTTTGGATAAAATATTTATGTCGTTAAATGAAATAAAATGAAAATATATCATAAAAATTTAAATTAAATTCCAAAAACCGACGTCTCATTCTTATTTACACGTCTCATATCTATGAACAACCGCCGTCTTGAAGTAGAGGGAAAGAAAACATCGATTGCATTTCTCAAAAACGTCATGTAAGGTTTATGTACACGAAGGTTAATATAAACATACAACCTCTGTTAGTACAACAGAGAGGACGTGTTAAAAGAGTACAACGTCGGTTACAAGGTAAAACGTGACGTTGTATATCTAAACAACGTCCTCATTAACATAATAATCGACGGTGTAAATTCTACTTACGTCGGTTATTAAGAAAAGGTTGACGTAGTAACATACTAACGATGACGGGGAGTACATTACAACGTCTAATGTTTCTAGGACGGCGTTATGTGTTATGTACCATCGTTGTAAACGGATGCAACGTCGGTTATGTACATTTGTCATTTAATTTTTGTATCACTTTTATATTTTATTCCTAATATTCATAATAATTTCAAAACAAATTCCATAGAATAAACTGACAACTACCATGCACTCATTGAAAGATTTTATCTCCCCTAAATGTTTAAAAATTTAATTTTTAAAATCTTTTATTTGTATTTATTTACTAATATTCAAAATATATTCAAAAAAATCCAAAAATTAAACCGACAAATTCTATGCACTCATTGAGGCAATATATCCCCCCTACATGCCTGAAAATTTAAATGTTAGATTTCAAAATTAGAAGTGATAACAAAAGTCAAAAGGATTTAGAGACAAAGCACAATAGTCATATACTTTCCATAACATAACCATAAGGTTTATGTGATCTATTGGTGGTCATAAAATTCAAAAATATTTAATATGGATATTAGCCTACTTATATAGAAGGCATTGTTGTAAGGAGTCCGTAACAATTTTCGGTTCATTTTACTCATACTTGTGTATTTTTTTATAATTATTGTAAAATTTAGGGTTTAGGGTTTAGGTTTTATTGAAACGACGCCGGTTTCTCTCTCACTTTTTGGTAAATTACGCGCGTTCGAATCCTAGGAACGCATAAAGCAAATCTAATTATTGAATACTTTAGACGCCGGTTTTTGTATGGGCGAAGTCAAAATGCTTTACAACGGCGTCGGTGTAACATAACCGCCGTTGTAAGTCTGAAATACAACGACGATTGGGTTGTATTTACCGTCGTCTTTAATAAACGCGGTCCTTTGAAATTTTTGACCGGGATCTAAAATTTTCAGAATTTTCCTTTAACCCTAAAGTATTTCATTCTCTCTCTTCAACGTAAATTTGTCTTAAAGTTTTCGCTCTCTCTCAAAGCATTGGGTATATTCTCTGAGCTCTTTCAAGCATTTGATATTTTCTCTCAGCTCTCTCAATATCCATGTACGTATATTCTCTCAGCTCTCTCTCAATATTCTCTTATTAGTTTGTACATATATTCTCTCAGATCTCTCTAAATATTCTGTTAGTTTGTATATTCTCTCAGCTTTGGTTTCTTAATACGGGTTCTTTTATGTTTTGAGAGCTATGGGTTCTTGACGGGAGCTATATATGGGTTCTTTTATGTTTTAATGTTTGCATTTTGTTAAGGGTTCTTTGAAAAAGAACGGAGATGGAAGAATTAGGCTTTGGTTTTTTGTAAGCCACGACAATGGTTGGTGGGACCAACCGTCGTCAAAATTTTTATTATACGTCGGCTTTTTATTTACTACCGCCGGTCGACCCTAACCTTAACAAATATCTTATTAGTTGCTTAAAGACGATGGTAAATAGACATGCCGTTGTCTTAATCTATGTTACGCGACTATTATTTTGTAAAAACGTCGTCGATTCGTGGAATTTTTTTTATTTTTTCCACTTTTTTCTCTTCTCTGTCAATATAGTATTGTTTGCTGGTCTTTTCACTTTATCATATGTGTGATTTTATAGTGTGTGAGATGGATAAGTCATGGATCCATGCGGATAGAAGATCAAAGGCATATGAGTTAGGTGTGGAAGGATGTTTGAATTTTGCTATAGAAAATCTTGAAAATTCAACTCATATTCGTTGTCCATGTGTTAAATGTGGGAATATTGATTGTTTGGAGTTGGAATTATAAGGGACTACTTATACTTTAATGGAATTGACCAAAGCTATAAGATTTGGACATGGCATGGAGAACCTTGGGAATGGACTACTAATGCTAGTAGAAATGTGGAAGAAGATGAGCAAAGTAGGTTCAATTTTGTTTCTGAAGAAGTAAACTATATACCCTAAACCACACATTCGATGCATCTTCCAATGCCCTAGAGTAAACTATAAAGCATTACAGAGCACAATCAAGCAGCCGCTAATTCTGTCAGAAAGACAAGCTTATTTCCTTGTGGAGAAAACAAAGAACTACTGAGTGAAGAAGAATAATGAAAAGAAAGGTAGAAGACAAATTAGACGGAGAAAAGCACAGCATGTGCAGTCATGGAGTGCACTGGTTGAGAGGGAAGTTGATTGGAAAAGGAAGCTATGGTTATGTTTTTCTTGCTACTCCCAGGAAACCAACAAAGGATGAGCATAGCCGCCGTATGCTCAATTTGCGAGAAATGATGGCGGTGAAATCAGCGAAGGTCTCTGCTTCTGAGTCCATTAAACATGAGTCAGACGTTCTCCTTGAGATCAAGGGTTGCCCTTTCATTATCGAGCGCTTGGGTGAAGAGACCACGGCCACAGACAAGGGTGACATGGTCTACAACTTGTTGTTAGAATTTGCTTCCGGAGGAACCCTAGATGGTCTCATACATAAATCCAAAGGTCATAAATTACCCGAATATGATGTTAGAAGATACACAAGGTCAATTCTTGAAGGGATTCAACATATTCACAAGTGTGACTATGTTCACTGCGATTTGAAGCCGGACAACATTTTGCTTGTGCCTACCACAACAACTAGTTCTGGTGGTACTAGTTTTGTAGCCAAGATTGCAGATTTTGGACTCGCTAAGAAAACCAAGGTGAATTACAGTCGATGGAGAGGCACGCCTAGGTATCTGTCCCCAGAGGCTTTTATTAATAACAAACAAGATCAGTCCTCTGATATTTGGTCTCTAGGTTGTATTGTGTTTGAGATGCTAACCGGCAAGTCGCCCTGGAATTTGAAGCCTGGTTACAATCCAAACAATCTCCCTGACGTGTTGATGTTTGATCATCTACGTACTTGCAAAATTCCGACTGGAATCTCAGATGTGGCCATGGATTTTCTCAAGAGTTGCCTTGCGATAAACGGCAGGGAAAGATTGACAGCGGAAAGTCTCTTGTCTCGTCCATTCGTAGCGCAGCCACAATCATCAAAAGAGGGTCATACCAAGGTGAAGCTGGTTAACTCTTTTTTGGGCTACGCATCTGGTGTATGTTGCTTCAAACCGAGCTCAGATTACCATGCAAACTCTGCCATTGTACAATGAAAGCATCCTTCCCTGCCGGATTTCGGTATTCCAGCTAGGTTGTTTGTTGTTGTATTCCTTTTTTGTTTGTAATATGAATCAATTCAAATCAATCATGTCAAATCTGTAACCATAAAAGTGTACAAACATATAATTCAAGTTTTTATCGAAATATCTGTGTACTTTTAATGGTCTCAATATAGTAATATTACAGCAACTGAGGCAAGCTGTCTATTATGCCTTTAAAATAGCTTCACTTCCATTTCTATTATGCCTTTAAGATGATATTTTGGAAGAATAATTGGATGAAGGATATGATTTGTTGGGGGACTGATGATATTTTAGAACATAAATGGATATCTATAATGATTTGACTGGTGATAGCGAGTCTTCTATTTCATGTGGTTATGAATGTATATAGCTTGGCTCAGAGAAATTTTGTGATTTTTTTTGTTGTGCTACTTCTACTGGGATTCTCTGGTTTTCCAATTGCTGCAGTGTCCTTCTCTTCTGGTGGTTAACTGATCATTGACTACATGAAGCAGGACAATGAAATTTGATGCAGGAGAGACTAGTGGAATTCGAAAACTTATACGCACAAATTAAACTTCTAGCAATGGAGTTTTGAAAAAAACAAAAAACAAATAAAGCATATAAGATTTTACTCAGTTTGTCAACATTATCACATTAAACATTCACTTCTGTAGCAACACAAAGGAAAGAGAGAGAGAGTCTGAGAAACCATTGTCGTACAGTTACTAGGTACAAACTTGTTGACAAGGAGACCGCATTGTCGTACTATGTACCTTTCGTATGCATACAACATTCCTTGTCCAACAGCTCTCTCATCGTCAAGATTGCTTTTGTTTGGGTCCTCTTAAAAGTTTCAAATAATGTGCGAACTCACGATGCAAGGAATATGATATGCATACGAAAGGTACATAGTACAACAATGTGGTCTCTCTGTCAACAATCAACTGTACCTGAATTGGGGGAAGATTGTAGGGCAGTGTTCGAGATAAAAAGGAATGATATCTTCAACAGCATACAAGGGACGATTATTTTCATATGGGGTAGTAAGCATGGCCGCTAGAAGGCTACCTGCGCTCGTCCCTGCAACCACATGAAAATAATATGCAAGTTACATGCTTACGATCCAGCTTCTGCATATATATAGCCAACAAGTACTAAAGCAAAAAAATTAGTCATATTAAAAACAAACATGAGAAACACACCAACATCAAAATTTGAGAAGTGCAACAAACATGCTAGCTAGGTGTAGCACCACGTATCTAAACTTTACAATTTTCTTTATTTCTTGTTTTTAATAAGTGGGGACAAAAATTGTGAGAATAGCACTGAATAGCTAGGTATTAGAGTCCTCATAGTTTAGGCGTTTAGCAAGTAACTTACCGTGGCATCAAAAGAGCTATAAATCTTGCAAGTCAACATCATAATAGCAGATTAATTTGTACGGCACGACACAAAGATGTAAAGAAAGGCCATTATGTTCTCTATATAATTAAAGTACTGCAGAGCAGTCTAGTATTTCAGTACACCTGCTCATTGATTCATTTACCTTATCAAATCCTAGCTGCTTTGCCACTAGCACTAGCTTCAATCGAATTGATTAACAACCAGCTGTGCAAATTATATCTATATGTTTCGGCTTGATCCTCTTGACGGGTGCTTGGTCTTGTGAAGCCACTTTTTGCAGTCTCCAAGATGCATCAATGGGTGGGAGATATGAGCAAACCCATACCCTTGTACCCTAAACCCTAAAACCTATACCCTAAGCCCTAAACCCGAACTCCTGAACTAGTTTCAATGATCCAACCGGCAATCTTCTTTTTTTATAGTTCAAGATCGTATACGTCAAAAATCATAATGAATGAACATTCAGAGATTGAGTAACGGGACAAAACTTTTCGACGTTTCTAAACAAATTGTCCCGATTCAACGGTGATTTTAACTCCGATCTTGAAATTTTTTACAGCTGCGGTTCTTGACCCTATATGAATACAGAGATGTAATTCGATTTTCAATCTCAGATATTTACAGTACAGGACATCACATAATCTTATGTTATACTGAATGAATGTATAAAGAAATTATTCATTTTTGATGAATATTGTGTTTTGATGGAATACGCATTCTAGGAAACTAGTTTCAGTAATCCAGCCGTCAAATACGTTTGTTTATACTTCGAGATCGTATATGTCGAAAATGAGAAAAAAAAAACATTCATAGATCAAGTAACGGGACAAAACGTTTCGACGGTTATAAACGAAAAGTCATGATTTAACGGTTATTTTGACTCTGATTTTGATGATTTTTTACAGCTACACTGTTTAACCCTATGTGAATACGTTGAACTACTTCGATCGTCAATTTCAAATATATACGTGTGTATATATCAGAAATATATATATGTATATGTTTTGCGCGACGAGGTCTTTTGTCCGTTCGCAAAAGTTACTTGCTTGACGAAATTATTTGTCGCGCAAATAATAAATATGAGCGCGTGTACATTTTCCATCGCGAAAAGGTACTTGCGCGACGGAATTATTTGTCAGCGCAAATAATAGAGTATCTTGCGACGTGTATGTTTTCCGTCGCGCAAAATGAGCGCGACAATTATGCCTTCGTCGCGCAAGGTTATTTCATTCACATATTATTAAGCTGAATTATTCATCATTACATATAATTAATTGTATGAAAGTATCATTTATTCTATTTTCTTTTGATTTGAGAATTGAAGGATTGTTGATAATCTTATTTTCTTTGTATTCATTTTTTCGGTTATATGGTTTTCATTTTTTAAAAGTTTTTGTCAAAATAAATTTAAACTTTATGATACAAATTACTTGGATATATTTATTTACAAATGGTGTATAACTACATTTATTTTAATAATGTTTCATTTCTGCACATATATAATGTTTGGATATAACAAGTACATATATCAAAACATTTGCATATCACAAAATATGCCCACTAACATAATAAAATTACAAAAAAAATTCATCATTCATCATCTGAACTATAATAACTTTCGGTTATCGTCGCTATCATCACTTTCGGTCTCCCAATCCTCTTCCTCCTCCTCGTCCTCCGCCTCCTCTATAACTACATCATCGTCGTTGCTCAAGCCAACTGCAACATTGTATCGCGGAAGATCACCGAGGTCAATTGTAATTGACTGAATCGGTATTTCGATTGAAGACACTCCTTGTATTTGAAATGGCTCTTGTATAACATTAGTATCTCGAAGTGTTTCCGCATCATTTTCCATTGAAGATTCTAAACATTGGTCAGCCACATTGTCCACGTCGTTGTCAGTTGGGTCTAGTTCTGGTATAGCATACACGTTCCTGTGATCCATCTTTTAAACAACGTTCCAACCGCTTCCGGCTTTAGGGTCATCCAGATACACAATTTGTGTTGCCATGTTTGCCAAAATATAAGGGTCGTCATCATACTAAGTTCTGTTCATGTTCACAGAAAGTAAGCCATGATCGATTTTAACACTTCCGACCTATTTGGGTTGGTGTCAAACCATCGACACTTAAACATGATCACTTGGTATCGATATTTGTAAAGCAATTGCACGGATAAACAGTTGTGAGTTTGCCATAGAAATCAATATCCGTACTTTCGCCTCCACCTAGGACATGGACACCGCTGTTTGCGTACACAACTTGTCATCTAGTGTTCGCCCAAAATTTGGCCGTTGACATTACAACGAGAACAATTCGTAGATCCGACATAAGTTATATAACTCATCACTGTAAGTTGGGGAATTCGATAATTTCAACTTATTCACCTAATATTATACAAAACCATTCATATGTTAGTTTGACAAAATTAAAAACTACAATTTATATTTCTCAAATAACAAACAATGATAACTTATAGAATCCAAAACCATTGTGGAAACAATTCACGGTGTTTCTGGGCAACCAAATGTGATGGATGTTCTCGCTTCATCATCTCTTCATGCTCATATAAGTATCCCATGATCTCATCGCAATTGTTCAGCACGAACCAATGCGCTACCTCCATGTCATTTCTAGAAAATGACTCTCCGCATCGGGGATCTCCAAAGGTCGTGCGCTTTGGGCAAACAGAAAGTTTTTCATTTCTCATACCTCCGTCATGATTGCTGCGAGGGCGATTGAAAACCGTCTCACATCTTTCAAATACATTCGCGGTAAGCAACTCATATTGAACCCAAGCCTCTCGATTGATCCCGAGCCGCCTGCCATTGCGTACACTTTTCAGCTCGAGCTTGCCAAAATAAAACGATATGATACAAATTAGCAAGCATGTGATAATGATGCATACACAAACGATAAGGATTATATACCTTTCTATTGGATACATCCAGCGATAGTTGCAGGACCAGCAAGCAATGCCTCTTCTAGCAAGTGAACCATCACGTGCATCATACTTGTGAAGAAAGCTGGAGGAAATATCATCTCAAACTTGCATAGGACTTGGACAATGTCATGGCGCAACTGAAACATGTCCGTTTTTCGCAAAGTTTTGCCGTCAGTTGGGAAAAAAATCTGGACAACAAAATGATTGGCTTCACTACATCTTCCGGCAATAGGTGTCGAATACCAACAGGAAGTAGGCGTTGCATAAACACATGGCAGTCATGGCTCTTAAGTCCAGTAAATTTACCCCCGTCAACATTCACACAACGTGCGATATTAGAAGCATACCCATCGAAACTTTACTGGCGATACAAACTTTAGAAACTCTTTCTTGTCATTCGGTTTCATAGAAAAGAATGCAAGATCCCTTCTAGCTTTATCATTGTCCCTATTCATCCATAAACCCCTTAGTATGCCCATTCTTTCCAAATCAAGACGAGCTTTGATCGTGTCCTTTGTCTTCCCCTCGATATCTAGAATCGTGCCCACCAATGTGTCGAATACATTTTTCTCAACATGCATCACATCTAGATTGTGCCTCAATTTTAGTTTCACCAATATGGAGCTCTCAAAACATAAACTGTGCGTCAATTCATATGTGTAGAAGATTCGTCGACTAACTGTTTTCCGAAGAGCAAAATCAACAGTTAAGCTGGTCAATATCTCATCACGGACCATTCTACAGGTTTAAGCGGCGCTCTGTGTTCCGTCGAACTCTTTATCTTTTTCCCTCCACTCATGGTCCCATGGCAACCATCTCCGATGACCAAGGTAACAAACTTTTCCAGCGTGCCAACCAGAGATTACATCTTCCTTCACAGGACATGCAATATAACCTTTTTGCTCCATCCGAAACCATTGCATATGCTGGGAAATCATTCACAGTCCACATAACTGCTGCCCGCAAAGTGAACATCTTCCCAGTTGATTTATCGTACGTGCGAACACCGTTTGTCCATAAATCCTTGGTCATCAACCGCGGCTTTAAGTAAACATCGATTGACCTCCCGGGATCCTCGATTATCAAAGCATCATCATCATATTCTTTTTTCCACATTTCCAAGCAGCAAATTATATGGGAATCGAAAATCGGCAAGTGTTGTCTTTGTTGGTTTAGAACCCCATACGGTTGAATCCGTCGGTGGCAAGTCCCAATCTAACATTTGAGGATCGGACAGAAACTCGGGAGCGTTCGATCGAACTCTTTCCATGCCTCCCCATCTGCAGGATGCCGCATGACATCATCGTCTACCCGGTTTTCCTTATGTCATCTCATGTCTATGGCAGTATGCGTCGACATATACAATCGCTGCAACCTAGGTTTTAGGGGCAAATAACGCATGACTTTTTGTGGGATCTTAGTCGTCCTATTCTGAGATGTCATCTTGAATCTCGACTCATTGCATATAAGACATGTATCCAACGATTCATGCTCTTTGTAGAATAACATGCAATTGTTTTCATATAACTTAATCCAAGACCATTCAACTTTCTACACTCTTTTTTATGGTGTTTGACAAACAATTGTCCGTCAGAAGCATTCTCTTGAAAACCCCAAAAGTATTCAAAACAGGGTTCACATACGATACTTTATTTTCCGTGCATTAGCTCCACAAGAGCCATGAGGCGGAAAAGCTCTAGCATCTGGGTATAACTCTTGGTTGACATTTTTAACAATTTTCATATTGTTCAAACTCCATAGCTGTCTATTGGTGTAGGCACATCATCTTGCTCTTCTTGATTCATGTTGGTGATGCAAATGGAAAAACATCTATAATATCCATGACTTGATCATTAGCATCCATAATAGGTTGAACATTGTCCACTCTTGTGACATTTGAAATGACATGCTCTAATTGTTCCCGTGAAGGTTCAAATGCTATATGTCTCAATCATTCCATTCCTTACTAAATGAAATCCAACATTTTCAATGTCTCCCATAGCGTGTTGTTGCACCTCCTACAAGGACAACGGATTCTAGTTGCACCGGGTTGTGTCTACGTGCAAACTCAATAAAATTCTCGATTCCATCCAAGTATTAAATCTGCGCATCTGTTGGGTTTGTATCACCTACATCCATAATTCCTGAAACCGGAATCACACAACAATCATAACAACCATGCGAAGTTATAATGTCACCTTATGCCTCGGTAAGGTCCTATCCCATTCAGAATGCATACTCCTGCCACGTAACCTCGACTACATGAGATTAGATTTGGCGTGGATGAATTTGCGACATCTCGCTCTGGTTCTTGGGGTGGCCATAGGTATAAATACCTCGTGCCACCCGAAGAGCGTACGAGATGACGCGAAAATATCCACAATCGAAACCTAATCTGTAACCATAGATGCGTGACAACACTATGCATTACAAACTGTCAAATAATGGGACAATTCAAGAATTAGTTGGACCGCAGTCATGCATTACGCATACATGCACGAAATCCAACTAATCTCGAACGGGAAACTAAGTGTTACTAAACATAAAAATAAAAGCACGAAGTTAATTTCAATTAACTTCGTACATTATAATTTAACAACATAATATAAATATAACTTCACAAGAAAATTTTAAACATAACAAATTACATTATTAATATATAAAACGAATAAAATACATTCTCAATCGTTCTCCACCAATCGCTAATTACAAATATCCCTAACGAAAACAAAATAAAAAACCTTAGTACGAACTTAAATTAATACTTTTAAACTAATGACGAAAAATACTTACCCAATCAATGTATTCAAGTCCCAGCAGTAGAGAGAGGTTGAGAGAAGCGCGAATGCTTTGTTTTTGCATTCCGCCTCTGTGGAAATTCTAATATGAAGAAGGAGGACTTTGCGCGACGAATATATAAGTTCGTCGCGCAAACTTCCGTCGCAAAAAACCAAACAGTCCGTCGCGCAAACCCTTTTTTTCGTCGGCGCTATGACGGCGACATCTAACTTTTTGCGTCGCTAGTATTTTCCGTCGCCCAACCTTTCATCGCGCAATATTATCGCGCAAAACAATATATTCGTCGTTCAAACTTGGAACTTTCACGCGATAGCAGCGATGCGTCGTCGCGCAAACAAAAATATCAACAGGTAATTTTGGCGCCAAAAATAAAATATCCTCGTTCTCTTTGCGATTACATCCGTTTTGCGCGGACGAATTAATGTACCGTCGCGCAAGATTGTCTTAGCGACGATATGTCTCGTCGCGCCAAATGTTCGCACAAAAAATTCCCCCTCTTTTTAACTTGTTTGGCGGCAGCGATTTTTCATTCGCGCAAAGACATTTCTGCGACGAAAAATTTGGTCGCGCAAATTTTCAGTGGATTAGCGGCGAATATTTTCTTTCGTCGCGTCAGGATGTTTTGCGCGACGAATTATTCTTCGTCGCGCAATCTTTCGTCGTGCAAATGGTGAAACGTAGTAGTGTACCTCCCCCTTCCGAACTTTGACAAAAAAATCCTGACATTAAAACTTAAAAGAAAGTAAAACTAGCCAACGAGGTGCAGCCTAGTGAAAAAGGGCATTGATTTGCAAACCAGTGGTCTCAAGTTCGAACCCTATGACATCTTAGTAGTTTATATGTGTGAGCAACTCCCCTTCCTTTATAGTTTAGACTATCACTTATATTAAAGAAAAATGAAAAATAAGAGGCGTACAAAGAAAGGGGAAAAACTTTCATCAAGTCCTTTGAAAAAATGAAAAATAAGTATGCTTGGCATGTCCAAACATGATGAGGATGTGTTCAAAAAAAAAAAAAAAAAAAACAGTTGTTGGCATTGCGATGTGTGAGTGAGAAAATGGAGAAATATCATCAATGAATGAAGTTAGGGGGAGTACTCGAATTCCTTATAACTCATGATGAGTCCCTTAACTTTTTTAATGTGGGACAAATACTCTGAACAATCAAATTGAATTTGCAAAGAATGATTCTAAATTTTAAAAATAAATTTAGCTCTGAGAATCAGCGGGTGGGGTTGGTGATTTATTGTATAAGAACAGTAAGTGAATTTGGGGTTTTATGAGGAGAAAATAAAGTCGGTGGGGTTTCTCTATATGATGGTTTTTCCTTGTAACGGTCGGATTTAATTGAAGTGTTGTTTGATCGGAGCCTTTGATGCCAAGCTACTAAATAACAGCTGAAAAACTACAACTACTTTTTCAAAAAGCTTTTGAATTTAGAAACTTTTTTAACCCGTGTTGGGGTCTTTTTCCTTCGGAAGGCTTGTCCGGGCTTGTTGATTCTTGGACCGCTATAGAGTGGTGAATCAAGCCTTTGTTGCCACTTTTTTTGAGTTAAAGAGAACTAGGCCCAAAGCATCTCGAGAGAGAAGCAAGTCTTAGGGGACTACTTTGTTCTTCTTTCAGTGACCGTGTTTGTGCTAATGTTTCAACACTAAATGAGGAGTTGGAGATGGTCCATTGATGTTGCACAGGCTTGGCATGAGAGTTTTCTTTGGTGAATCAAGTTACTACTATGCTTTGCATGATAGGCTTGTGGCGTGGGACTAAGAAAATGAGTATAAAGAAAGGATTAAGGCTTGAGATTTTGGGTGTTTTCAGTAACTAGATGAAGTGCCTACAATGTCTACATTTTCTTACCAAAAAGGTACTTAATAGCTCGCATTGATTTTGAATGAAACAACTCCAAAATGAGTTAATTACGTAATTGTGTGAAGGAAAAATTTAAAGACAAAATTGAAAATAGATCCTTTTACATGAACAATTGAAAGTATTTTATCATGAAATGTATAATAGAAGATAGATAAAAATATGAAGGGGGCCAGAACCACTCCAGGCTCTCCGGCACTGGTTGCGTGATATTTCAAAACTTCCATGAACGTCGTTATATATGTATAGTGGGTACTTTCTTGCACAGTAGAAGAATAACACGTTTAAGAATAAATGAGTCACATACAAATTGCAAAACGACTGAATATCACATGTACCATGTGCTTCTAATCTAATGTATTAGTTGCAAACAAACCAAACTGGGGGAATTAATTAGGTATAAAATATCATGTGCATGGGACATATGGTGCGATTCTTTTTTCCACTCATTTCGAAATCAATTTGACATTGCTTTCAAAAGAAAGGAAAAAAATCAATTTGATATTAGTTTGATCACTCTCATTAAAATCTTCATATATGTATTCTAATTAAGTATCGATTTGTTGCTTTTTATAATGCTTGTCAGAATTGCTCTTCGGACCATTTGGATGAAATGATTGACATTATAATCCATGTATGCCAAAACTAAAGGAAAATGGGTTTGAAATCATTGATTGCATATATCAATCTAATTTTATTTTATTTTTAATAGTTTTCTTTTTAATATTTTAACTAGCTCCATCTAAATGCAGCCTTATTTAATTGGTTTTCAAACGTATATGGATTGTATAAGGACCAGCTAGCTATTCATGCTACATATAGGCATAGATAGACCTTTCACTCTTTTGTGGTTTGAAATGAAAAGAGAGAGCAGGAAGGTTTTGTCTGTTTATTTTGGCCTAGGGCCATCATAGCCATGCTTGTAGTAGTTGTACCATGATGAAGGCTGAGGTGCATAGTCGTTGAGTGGGCCATTGCACTGCTGATTATAATATTGATCTGTACTGAAGTTATTGTGGTCTGCGCTGTAGGGGAACTGCCACAGCTCAGCCCTACGACCAGTCTTCCGGACTGTCTTGAGAACCTTCTTCTGGTCAGCCCATCCGGTGATCGTCACCTTCTGCATGGCCATGTCTATATCAACGTTGTCCACACCTAATCCAAATCAAAGTGCAAACCATTAAGATAATAAGGTAACAAAATCAAAAATCAAAACACAGAGCTAGAAAGTCGATCTGCAAACCAGATGTGGACATCAGGAACAAAAATGTAGAACCTGAATTTCTAATTTTACTTATTCTCCCTCCTCTTGCACTCTTCCATCTCTCTCCTTTCTTTCATCCCTCTAATTTACTATCTTAATGGTGTTACATATACACCAAACTCAATTTGGTGGTGTACATATACCTTTTAGCTTTTGAAGGGCACTTCTAACCTTGCTCTCACATCCGGGGCAGTCCATATGGACTCTCATCTCTACTGTCTGAGAATTGAAAAGCATCATGTCAAAGTGGTTTTGTAATCAATAGTCAGATAATATCATCTCAACTTCATTTCATTTGTTACCCAAAAAAAAGCATAGAAACAGAGCAGAAACAGAAGTTGTCTTACCGTCATTCTGCTTTTGCAAATGGTTGAAGAAATCTTTATGAGCTTTTCTGTATGAAGCTGTATCTATGAAATTGACAGTGTATATATATGTAGTTTATTATGAATTTCGTGCACCGACTTTAATCTCCTTCTACCTGTCTTGCAGGTTACAGATGGGATCTTTAAGCAAGACATTACTTAGCAAGTATCCCAATTTTCGACCAATAAAAAGGGGCCACCTGTCCTGCTCCATCTCTTTTATGGGATCCATTACAAGCTACAAGGTTTAGAGAGGGGCATTGACTTCGTATTTAATACTAAGTCAAATTAATTATTTCTCAGATATTAGTCGTTTAATATAATGCATGACTGAAATAGTTGACCGTTGGAGTAGGAAATTTTGAGTCTAAGAAAGGCACATGTATACTGGCCAAAACTGCCGGATCATGTTTTAGTGTTTTTGGTTCTGAGACGGGACCATGTCTGATAAATATTATTGCCACATGTTAGAATGTGGTTTTAATTCTTCTAAGCATGCGTCAATGCCTTACATTTCTTCCCTTCTCAGTTCAATCAAGCGAAACCAAGCTACGTTAGATTGCCATTGATTTTGTTGATGATGATCATTATATCCAGGTATGAATTTATTTGTTTACGTTATATAGTTTAATTTTATATGCTATGCTATAGATCGGTCATCCTAATGGTAGTGAAAATGCACCCATTACAGAATTGAGATTATAAATCTAATAATTCTATTTATTTCCTTATATTCCTTTTTTGGTGGGACAAACTTCATAAGAGTCTGAATGAGTTCTAAAGTTCTAAAGTTCCATGAGTTCTAATACAAACATGCAATAACTAATCAAAACAACAAAAGTTTCATGAGTTCTAATAGACGCATGCTAGCAAGTCAGTTAACCATGACGAAGTTGACATGTCATGGTAGACCGCATGTTTGTACCCTCTAAAATCTGCTGCAGGGTCTCAACTGCTTGATAAACTTGGAAAGGCCTTGTAAGCAATGCAACTGATTCCCCTAATGCCACGAGCGGCCTAGTACAGGACAACATACACTCGTTGTGCTCCAGCAAAGAATTTGAACTTAATGCCTTAGTAAAAAGTACAAAATTGAAAAAGTTGAAGTCATAACAAATTTATAATTTTACCTCAGTGAGTCCTCTTCATATCTAAAAAACAATATTAAGTACAAACTCAATAACGAATTTGGTAGATGATCAACTGAAACAAAACGAATTCACTAGAACAAGAAACGAATTCAGTAGACTCCACCTAAGTCAGCCTTCTCTTCACCTCAAAACCCGTGAGGCTTCAGAGTACATGCAGCGGAACAAATGATACCAGCGCCCACAAGTGAGACTTGCCTCATGCAGGAAACTTTCGCACACACATATACGGGAAAGCTCTCAACCTTCTATTCACAATAGCAAAGGATTACAAATTTTCAGTTTCAGTTGGATTACCACATCAATTGGTATCTCAACCACACACCTTCACAAGGTATTTATAAGCTTACACTATGTAGATGACACCCCCATCTATGTAGGAAACCTTGCCAACCGTTAGATTAGCCACCTAGACATGTTTTCCTTCCACAAAAACCTGTCTAGCACTCATAAGCCGCCACCTTGTAGACCACTCATGTCATCATGGGGCAGATTTTTCTCCTTAAAAATCTCTCCACTACTTGGAACATGCTGCCACTATCAAGTAACCACCCACTAATGCTCCAAGATATGCCACAACCCGGGTTTTAAGCATGCAGCACCTCTAGCCACGTCCAACCACCCATGGACTGCTCAAAAACCGTTTTGCCCACGTCCTAGACCCACTCCAGCACGTCTCTAGCCAAACTGCCACATTCAGCCACGTCCAGCACAATCTGCCCGCGTGCGCTGTGCAATCTGCCTTGCGCATTGGCGCTGCCTTGCACTGCGCAACTTGCCTTGCACGCTACCTACCTTCCTGTGTGTTGCGCTGCGCAATCTGCCTTGCGCATTATGCATTGCCTTCCTTGTGTGCTGCGCTGCGCTCCTGCCATGTCTTGGCTGCCAATTCCCAGCCCAAAACACATGTCTTCCGACCTTGTCTTGCTTTATGAGTGCACCTCCGCACTTGCTTTCCTTGGCATGGTGCAAAACATCAAAACTGTCCCATGGCCTATGCCAACTTGTAAGAGTCTTACGGTTACCCACAACCAAATAAAAAATTAAAAAAATAAGGAAAGTAGAAAAAATAATTGGGATGCTTTTGTACATGGATATATATACAACAACAACAACTATTCAAAGACTATCAATCATACGATTGCAGAAGAGGTATCAAGATCATACATATATGAAGTGTAGAAAAGAAATAAATTTTTGATCCCCACTTGACAGGACCTGCCCCGTATTCCCCTTAAGAATCCATGGCAAACCTTGCTTCCCGTTTGACATCTACCTAATGTCGGACCCACTTTACTAAAAAGTCTTGTAGCCCTAATTTAAATGGATAAATAGTTCGACTTCTACCAAAATTTAGACAGCATCTCCCCCGTACTTGGAACAATTCCCAAATTACCATCCCTGCAAACACCAGAACAACCCAACTTCCAACATGTACAAGGTAAGGGCATGCACAACACTTAAGACTAATCCAAAGGGCTTCACCCTCAATCAAAACTTCAGCGAGCAAGCGAGCATCTAAGATTCAGTTTAAAACTAGGGGAAAGTAAAGTAGAGAAAGATAAAGGAGGAATTCCTACAGTGTGGATAACGGTGATGCCTCGACGTGGTTGTCTTCACCTCAGATATCTAGGATATTTAGGACCTGTAGTCTCAATGCACATGCTCAAGAAACCTCAAACCTGGAACGTAAAATCCACATATACACACGTATACATATACATATATATATATATATACACAGAGAGCTTCTATTGAGGGATCCCTCAAATAAGCTTATTTGAGGGACAACCCTTATAGGGCCCACTCCGGATTGTATCTCACTAATCCAAATCCCTATTTTGTAGATACTCATTCAAAGATCATTTCTACAAAAAATAACTTGAATCCAATATCATTTGACCACTCAATAAAGTTATTGAAATTTTAGTATTTTCTAGAAGCACTGTGTTCATTGATTTTGTAAGACACAATTGGATGTCGAAATGGTTTCCGAATTGTCTAATTTTTTGTAAGGATGATCAACGAATGAAGGCCTAAAAAATAGATTGTTTGGATCATTGGAAAATAAATTGTAGAGTACCCTAAAGGCATCCCTCAAATTAAATTATTTGAGGGATCCCTCAGTAGAAGGAGTGTATATATATATATAATATAAATATAACTATAAATGTACACACACCCAAAACAAACACATCACCAATATGTACCAGGGGAAACAATCCAACACAGGAATTGTTTTATTAGGCCGCATGGCAGAATTCTCAATACTCATCTGGCTAGGGAATGAGTAGTCCAACAAGAGACTATTACTCCCCAGACACACAAGGTAGAATCCTCAATACCAAGAAGGAGTTGAATCATGCCAGTTTTAAAATCATAGTTGGGCATATTATCTGCAAAAACAATGCATGAAGGAGATGCAGTACGGCTAGGATGCAAATAATCATTTAATGTTCTAATTGAAGGATTTTCACCTTGATTAACTTGGTCACCCATGGTTTCAGATTCACTAGAGGTATCAAAAAGATTTCCGAATAAAGCTTTTGATTCAGGACGTTTAGCAAATCTTCCTAGATGATCTCTATATCGCATGTAAATTCAAATAAATAAATAAAAAGGAAAGTGTACCTAATGTAAAGAAAATCTTGCGGTCTTCATAAAGCCGCTCCTTGCAAAGACGCCAAAAATTGCTTGCTTAACCCAAGTGCAGGTCTCGCGCAATAGTAAATCTCGTAAGTCAAGTATCGTATCCACAGAGAGCGGTGTTAAAGTGCACAAAATATGTAAGATAACTGCAACAAGAATAATATGATTAAAAGATTAGAAGAAAGTTCAATAATAATAAAACACTAAGACGTCGGGGTTCCACCTTCAAAATACATATGTAATCCCGTTAGTTTGATTCTCACTATGATTGTTCACAATTAAAACCCAATTTAATTTCGTTTAGAGAGAATTTCAAGTATAACCTGTACCTACAACAACAACCTATCAAGAAATAATTTCAATGAAATCAAAGCAATCTACTAATTTTTCTCAAATCTTAAAAGCATGGATGTTTTTACTAGACTATAGGAAAAGCTTGACTAAACCTATGAATAAGATTATCAAGCACCCATCAATCGATCAAAGAGAAAAACTAAAATTAAATTGAACAAATCCATAAATAAGAATTTAACATTAAAGCTCCATTAGAATCAAACTAACGAAACCACATAGTATCTCGAAGGCTTTCCCCCTAGCCTTAGCTAGGGAGTTAGTTCTCAATAACAAAGAAAAATAACTCTAGAAAAACAAAGTTTTTTGGGCCAAAAAAATAGAATATCTTAGACAGAGCAAGTAGCTCCCTTTTATATCCATGAAACCCCTAACCACTTAGGATTTATTTTCCACCTTGAATTTAACTTCTCCACAGTCTTATGCATGCACGTCAGCTTCCTCTTTTGATAAGTCATGGTCTCTTACTTAGCACATGATGAGTCTCCAATCAATTAGCTTAGTTTTCTCTTTTATTTCATCTCTTTTGCACTCCAGTAAGCTACCCATATAATTCCAATATTATTTGCCTACATAAAATTGGCCAAAGTCAATGCAAAATAATATTAAACTTTATTTGAAAAATTAAAAATATAGTAGACCAAAATAAATAAATTAGTAAATAAATAAGCTCTAAGGGTATATTTTAGGGACATAAATGATGCACTTCTCAGCTATTATAACTTTCATTGAGGGATTCTTCATATAACCTTATTTGAGGGACACTCCTTATAGAGCCCACTCGGGATTGTATCTCACTAATCCAATTTGTCTATTTTGTGGATACTCATTCAAAGATCATCTCTACAAAAAATAACTTTAATCCGATATCATTTGACCACTCAATGAAGTTATTGAAATTTTAGTAATTTCTAGAAGCACTGTGTTCATTGATTTTGAAGGACACAATTAGATATCGAAACAGTTTCCGATTTGTCTAATTTTTTGTAAGGATGATCGATGAATGAAGAGACCTAAAAAATAGGTTGCCTGGATCATTGGAAAACAAAATCTCCTACTTTTACTCAAATTAGATAATTACAATAAAATATAAATTCTATACCTAATAGGAATGTTGACTCACACCAACACTCCCCCTCAAGTTGGTGCATAGATATTAGTAATGCCCAACTTGTCAAGTGAGTCTTCAAATCGACGCTTTGACACGACATGGGTCAACAAATCTGCAAGCTACTCTGAAGAAGGCACAAAAGGTATAGAAATTAACTTATGCTCCAGCTTCTCCTTAATGAAATGCCGATCAACTTCTACATGCTTAGTTCGATCATGTTGCACCGGATTATTAGCAATTTCAAATGCAGACTGATTATCACAGTGGAGCTTTATAACAGCATTCGCTTTAAAGCCAATTTCAGCAAGTAACCACCTCAACCATAATATTTCACAAAACCCTTGGGCAATCCCTCTGTACTTAGACTCTGCGGAGGATCGAGACACAATGTTTTGCTTCTTGCTACGCCACGTAACTAAATTACTACCAACAAAGGTGAAGTAACCTAATGTAGAATGTCTATCTATAATATTCCCTGCATAATCTGCGTGTGTGTAACCTTCTAGATCCAAGTGACCATTTTTCTTAAATAATAAACCTCTCCTAGGAGCAGACTTTAAGTAACTCAGAATACGAATCACAGTAGCCATATGATCTTCACTAGGTGAAGGCATAAATTGGCTAGCAACGCTTACAGCATAGGCAATATCAGGGCGTGTTAATGATAAATAAATCAATCTTCCAACCAACCTTTGGTATCTTTCTCTGTTAGTTGGGACCTTATCCCACATAAACACCAAGTTTATGATTCTCAACAATAGGTGTATCAGCTGGTTTACAGTCAAGCATTCCAGTATCTGCTAGCAGATCCATGACATACTTGCTTTGTGAAAGAAATAAGCCATGTTTAGATCGAGTGACTTCCACTCCTAGAAAATATTCCAGGCTGCCCAAATCTTTCATCTCAAATTCAGATGCTAAACGTTTCTGCAGTCTCTCAATTTCTACAGTATCATCACCAGTCACAATCATATCATCAATATAAATAATCAACAAAGTCACCTTACCAGCCCTATGTTTAATGAATAGAGTTCGATCAATATTGGCATGTTGGTAACCAAACTTCTTCATAGCGGTGGTGAATGCCTTGAAATGCGTGGCGACCTAGAGTGATGCCTAGATGCAGCCGCGGGTTAAACCTTGCTTATGTGTTTTATTGAATGTGGTGAGGACCTTGTCGTTGGTCTTGAAATTCGGGTGAGAACGAGATGTGATTGTGTTAGGAGGTTAAAACCTCGTATGTTGGATATTTGGGAAGTTATTTTATATTGATTATGGTGGGCATTTATTATTTAAAGCGCGGAGGCCGATTATGTGAATTGCATGAAATTATCTTGTGCGTGTTGCCGGTTGGGATATCAAATGTGTTTTATGCAAGTTGAAATTTTTGGGAAATGTTCAATTTACAGGGGAGATTCTGCTGAAATTTCGGCAGAAAATCTCGTGCCACCTATAATTAGCTGTAAACATTCATGGTCATCGATGCCGTGTCACCCTACAATGGCATTCTAGGCAAACCATGGATATCAACGCCATCACCTCCGCTACGCATCAGAAAATTTGCTACCCAATCACTGAGGCGGTGTCGGCGGATCAGTCGAGCAATGGCGAGGAAATACTGACAGAGGCGGAGGATCAGGCGATTGAAGGAGTAGAACAAGTAGAGGAGAAAGCAAATCTGTTCCTAATGGCGATGAGACCAAAGGAAAGAGATAGCTATTCTAATAGCAATCAAAGAATCAGGACCAAGTCAAGGGAATCCGTTCGGAGGCCTCTCCTAAAGAAGGATGGAAGCCCGAAGAGAATGTCGAGCTAGTACCCCCACAAATTAGAAAATTCTCAAAATATATGTAGATTGTACCAAAAGTTTATTTATTTCTAAAATTCATAAGATATGCCAACTCACAGTCATCTTGGTAGTCATTGTAAATATAATAGTGAAACCAACGAAAGCCTCCAAAAATATTTTTTAAAAAAATACCTAAAAAAAAATTAGGGTTTGAAAGCCTTACACCAAAACTCAAAATTAAATGCCACTTACAATGATATAATTTATTATTATTATTTTTTTCAGTTTTCCTAGGAAGATTTCACGATGTACACTTCATGGCAATTAACTCAATGTGGCAGTTGCCAAGACTTCACAATCAAAAGAACATTAGTTCACTCAATATATTTGTATCAAGATTAACTCAAGTAACTAATATGAAGGATTGCATGATTTGGATATATAATATTTGGCTGCTTGAGAATGAGTCCGAGATATTAAAACAAAGATGTGATTAAATGCTTAAATGTTTAGTACGTTAAATGCAATAAACACCTAACAATATCTCTAAACGTCATAAAATTGATAATATGCAATTGCGGCACTAAAGTTTTGAAATTAAAGCTGCAGTAAATAAAAATTATCTCTGTATTTGAATGTGCAATGCAAAAGCTTCTAAATAAACTAGACTGAGTTTAGTTTCAAAACAAGAAATCATAGAAACTAATTGAAGTTTGACAGAATTAGGCATTCACGCCAATATAAAGAAGGTACCATAGAGAAAATATTTCAACGAAACCAAAACTAAATTCATAGTAAATATTTCAAATTAACTCAATAAGTGACAATAAAATGTTCTAATGACATTGGAGTAATTTTATAGCAATTATAATATTAAAGTTGTAGATATAACATGATGCCGTAAGGCTAACGGCTGAAGGGAACCAGAAACAAAATAAATCAGTTTTTTTATTCCATACCTGATAGGATATTTATGCCAGTTTTGATCCGTAAAGAATTTAACGGTCCATAACATTACACCAAAGTTGAACGTAATAGCGTTTTGTGCAACTTTCATCATCTATAATAATAATAATAATAATAATAAATAGAACATTTCTCAAAATATGCTGCACCTTTTTTTCCCCAATTATTTCCCGTGGCAATTTGACGTATAATAATAATACCCCATAAATTAGTCTCTAGGTTTATTTATTTATTTATTTTTCCTCCAAACACTAACAGCAATTTCCCAAACGTTAGCAACAAATTATAGAAATATAAATGTACCAACAATATTTAAAGCAACTGGAATTGTATAGACAACATGAAAGCTTTAAACTGCATCTATCCATAACAAATTGTAATTTTCAATTTGAATGTCCAATACAAATACAAAAGTTTCAGTACAAAAGTTATAAGGTATTAAAGCAATAGCAGTATGGGAAGAAAACAACTTTAACATACAAATGCTTTACATTGTTATAAAAAAAATATATAGTTTTCCTTTTCCGTAAAGCCAAATACAAAGCCTTTATATTATAATATCATATAAACAAATTAGAAAGCTTTTAAGGTACAATAAAATTGAAGAAAACAAAATAATAGGTAAGTAAAAGCAAAATAAATAATAAGTAAGAAGGTGAGTTTGGTAAAGTACGATGAACCACGTTAAAGACGTTGTCCTAAAGCCTCTATAGCCTCCCTCGTGTGGAAGTCTTGGCATCTACAAGACTCAAAGATACGACTCCTTGTACACAAACTCAAGATCTGCTATGAGAACGTTCATAGACGAATATAGGTATTCAAGTTACAGAACCATTGCCAAAATGATAATATAAAGTAGAGAATATTATAAAAGTAGAAAATGAGAGAATTAGTTTGTGGTGGTGATTGTGGTATGTGATATTCTGATGGTGTATTGTGGTTGTTTTAAATGTGAAGGAGGAGTGGCCTTTTATAGGCATCCAAGAACATGAAACCTCCACCAACTAGAAAATTAAGACATTCAATATAAAAATAAAACCTGAATATTAAATACTTATAACCCCCACAATAAATAAAAACTGTTAAATTTTTAAAACCTTTTTTAAAATTCCAACATTAACAACTTGAACAAGGCTGCTTTTGTTTTCTCAAGTGCTAAACGTGGACTATGGTCCTTTTCATGGCATAAAAATTCATAGGAAACCACGCTTCAATTGTTGTTAACTATTTATTTTTTAAATTAACTCCCAAAAATTGATTGGAATTAGCATGAAATCTGTTTCTCATTCATGGCCGTATGTCTTATTGGTCCATCATACATTTGGGCTTCTCCTTTTTCTTTTCAGGGCATCGTACCATTTTTATTTCTTAAGAACTAAATTATAAACTTTAAAGATTACAAAGAAGGAAACATCCAAACTTAGAATATATGCATATACACACCAAAAGAGGTAAAATGGATTTAGGGCTTATTTCACGAAATTCGCAAGCACTTAACATACAATTAAAAGAGTGATGCTTTTTTTCAGGGGTAAACTTCAATAAGAGACCTGAGGCCCAATGTATGTGTAATCTTATAGTGAGAGAATCCAGCAGTCAGAAAGAGCTTTTCCCACTCTGCTTCACTACGCTCTTTGCCACTGACGTCGACCATCATCAACATATCCCACATGAGCTGAGTTTCAATTGATTTCTTATCCATCTCCTTATCATCTGCAGACACATTTATGTCCAGGATGATAACCTTTCCTCCTTCATTTTTGCTCAGAATTGCTTCTCTACTCTTCTTTAATATCTTCACGCTTTCCTCATCACTCCAATCATGCAGAATCCACTGATCATTGATGCCATGCATTAATTAATGGTTAATTACTTTAAAGTAAGACTTGAATTTATACTCACAACCACATCAGTCCATAGAATTAGTGTATGGTACCTGCTTAATATACTTTGTACATGCACCGATTGACTTGTCATCGTTACTAATTCATTTATGAATAGTAAGGTTTGTTAAGATTTTAGAGGGACGGATCCGCAGACCACTAGAAACATCGATATTACCCCCAAATTAACCACCAACGTAGTCCAAGCTGGTGTGGGTTTATATAAAAGGGCATATGTTATCCGTTTTGTCCAAGTTTCCAATGTGTTACTTTACATTCTTCAACAAGATTGTCTTTTCGTTTTGAGTTTTATTATTAAACTCCCTAAAAATTCCTTAAATACACAACTCGAGTTGAAAGCCAAGCAAAACAAGGACAAGTTTAGAAAATTCTCCAAAGGCAAGGGTGAGATGTGTTTACTAACAACAAGGTAATAATTAATTAGGAAATTAAGGAATAATAAAAATGAGAGAAATAATTGAGTTTTATTATTACCTTGAGGAAAATTGCATTTGCTGGGGGTATCTTCTCAAACATGTCTCCTCCAACAAAATCCAAATTGTGAGTCCCTTGCAAGTTTGCAACAACATGTGGTTGGTCAAAGACAGTGCAATTAATGTTGGAGAAGGCCTTGGCAATGGCCTTGGCCATGGTTCCTGTGCCACCTCCAACATCAACCAAGGAATTCAAACCCCCAAAAACTCCTCCACACTCTTCAACTACTGCCCTTGCTATCAGCTGACAGTCAGCCTCCATTGCTTCATTAAACAAGCTACCAAACTTTGGTTGCTGAGCAGCCAAACCCCATAAAGGCCTTCCATGTGCCATCTCAAATGGGGAAGCTGGATGATCATGATTTCCATGATTGTTCATCTGGCACCAAGTTCCCATTAGATGAAATGGATCTGTCATTACTGGATCAAGAATCATAAGTAAAAATTGTGTGGTGCTTAATGGACCTTCCTTGAGGAGAAGCCTGGAAGCTGGTGTTAGGCTATACACCACAACAGCTTTTTCCTCCTCTTCATCATCAAGATCCTGATGAACAATATTCTCATTGTTGTTATTATTGTTTGGAATAAGTGGTAGCTGAACTTGCTGGTCTTGTGCAAAGAAATTGGAGTGGACGAGGATTCGCATGAGGCGTGCGATGAAATGAGCTTTCGAAGGGTGGACATTGAGGCCGGAAATGGGATTGGAAAGGGATATGGGTTGGCCATGGTTGTGAATCACATCTGGGATGCCTAATTGAACTGCACACTTTAATGACATGGAGTTTATGAACTGGAAGATATGATTCCACACATGAGCTTGAGCTTGAAGAAGCTCATGGCTAGTAGCACTCACTTTATCATTACTCAAACTCATTTATCTAAGTGTGTATGTTTATATGTGTAGCCAAAGAACACCGTTGGCTCTTATTTTAAGTCTTTTATACTGGTGATCTGCTTATATAGTCGTTGCCAACGACACAATCCACATCCCAATTATTTTAGTAAAGGGTTTTTTTTTTTTTTAATCCCAAATGGTCCCTAAGGTTTGCCAAATTATCACCTTTGGTCCTTTTTATGTTTTTTTTTCGGACATTATTCGTCCCTTATGTTACACCTCACACATTAATTTGGTCATGCCGTCAAGTTCCATCAAAATTTTCCGTTAGATTGCTGACGGGGACGCCACATGGATTAAAAAATATTTTAAACATTTTGGGTTTTATCACAAATGGTCCCTAAGGTTTGCAAAATTAGCACCTTTGGTCCTTTACGTTTTTTTTCCTAACATTATTGGTCCTTTATATTTTTTTAAAATAGTTTAACATTAAAATCTTTTAGAAAAAATTTAATTAAAAAAAAGAGAAAATTTTCAAAATATAATTTGTTTTTTTTATTCAAATCCACTAGGCATGTTATTATTGGACATGTAGGCTCCATATACATGTCACGTCAAATCCGTTAGGTTCTATTGAAATTTATGTTAAATTGATAAAAATTCAACAGAACCTAGCAGTTTAACTTTGTTTGTCTATATGGAGCCTACATATCAATAATAACATGAAATAATTTGAATATCTATAAAAAATTAGGTTTTGAAAATTTTCACTTTCTAATTTTTTTTTTAATAAATATTTTAAATGTTAAACTATTTTCTAAAGGGTTTAGGGTTTTTCAACAAAATCTAACGGATTTGATGCCACATGTATGTGGAGCTTACATGTCCATTAATAACATGCCAAGTGGATTTGAATAAAAAAATGTATGTTTTGAAATTATTTTCTCTTTTAAAAAAAATATAAAATGTTAAACTATTTTTTTTATAAAACATTTCTTCATTTAGATCCACTTGACATTTTCTCATTCGCTATGTATGCACCACATATGTGTCATGTCAACAATTTAACAAAAAAAATTTAACAAAATCTCACGGCGGAATCAAATTGATGTGTGGAGTGTAACATAAGGACCAAAATGTCATAAAAAAAAATATAAAGGTCCAAAGGTGATAATTTCGCAAACCTCAAATACCATTTGTGATAAAATTCAAAATATTTAAAATATTGTTTAATCCACATGACATCCACGTCAGCAATCTAACTGAAAATTTTGACTGAGCGTGACGGCCGGGCCAAATTGATGTATGATGTGTAACGTAAGGGACCAATATTGTCAGATAAAACTATAAAGGACCAAGGTGATAATTTGACAAACCTTAAGGCCCATTTGTGATACAAAGTCTTAAGTAAATAATACTAGAAGGGGCAGTACGTATATATATATATATATATATATATGCTAATATGATATGCATGTGCAGAAGGTTACTGTAGATTGAACTTTGAAGTGGGAGGGAGAAATTGACAAAGTGAAGTTTCATCTAATATTATGTATATGTAGGGCTAGTTTGGCATTCTTTGTCTTTGTGAAAATAATTCTTGTCAGTTTCTTTGAGAGAAATCATTTGTGAGAAAGCAGTTTGGCGTTTGGTAAATTTTTTGTTAAAAATGTTGTTGGTACGGATTCCCTAATTAAAAAATGATTGCAGCAGAATCATTAAACTCATCACCTCTTTGAAATTGATTCCTGCATAATCAGAAATTGAAAGCACCTTATTAGCTACTTTCTTTTATAGCTTTCTCTCACAACAATTTTTAATAATAAGTGATTTTCTCATAGTTTACCAAACTGGTTGGGTTTCCCAAATTTTTTTAAAAATCACTTATCACCCCAAATAAGCAATACCAAATAGGCACGTAATATTATGTATAATATGTTTTTCTCCTTCAATAATAATTATATTCTCTCCTTACCCAGAGAAGAAAAACTCTTCTCTTTCTAGGTTCTCTCCTCTATCCATCTTCTTTTCAAATTTGGAAGCACGAAGAACCTCAAATATTCAGAGATATTAATCTAAGTTCTCTTCTAACCCTTTTCATTCATTTTAAATATATATATCATCACTTTTTGATCAAAGTAAGCAAAACACCCAACTCCCGTTGCAGCCAAAAAAGAACCAAACTCCATGCAACCACACCAAGAAGGTTTATGAAGCATCAAATTATAGAAATTTCTAGAAATTGTGAAACCAAAAGAATTCTTAAAATTGATCCAAAGCTAATAGTTAACAGTTTGTTGGCTTAATGACAGAGATAGTGGAGAAATACTCAAAACAGTTTGTTGGATGAAGGACAGGCTGTGGGGTAGGCTAAAGTTTGAGTTTCTACTCCAAAATTAATTGACAATAAACGAAGTAGCCTAACTCTTTATAAACCCATGTAAGGTCCCTTAAATTTTCGATATGGGACAAATACTAAACATTTTTAACATAACTATCATTCAAAATGGTTTCATCTAACAGCTAATCAAGTGGGTTATAGTTTGTGTCAAAAAGTTTCTTAATTCTGACCATATATACAAGTTTATTTTGGCTTATGTGCATGATTTTTAAATATACCTAAGTTGATTTCTTTACATATTATTCTTATTGTGTACACTAGCAGACCCATGAATTTCTTAAGGGAGGTGCAATTTTGAAAGCCTAAAAGCTTTATATATAAAAATTGACAATCAAATATCCTTATAATTTAGACAATACCAATATCATTCATAAGTCAGAGAAAAAGAATAGCATTACAAATAAAGGTTTTTTAGGTTTTAGACATAAAAAAAATTTCACTTTTAGAAAAAGCCAAAGCTTTTTCCAAAAAGACAAAAAAACCACTCAACTTTCAAATCAAAGACATGCAAATGTATTGGATTCCTTAGGAAATCTAAAAATAAATAAGGGCATTTTTTCCATTTTTGCTTTTTAAATTTTTCTCTCTCCTTTTGCTTTTTCCAAAATGTCCCTACAAATAAACTACAATTGTTGTAGAAGAAAAAGTGAGCCTTGTTATTAAAAGCCCTAGATTTAAAAGCCCTTGTTAAAGCCTTTTGTCTTTTTATATGCAGTCCCTAGATAGAAATAGGTTAATGCCCACGAAATGGGCTTTTCGTTGGACACCTAGATTGCATCTTCTAGGCTAAGCAAATGTGCAATATACAGCACCTACAATGTCTTTTCTCGGGA